>NC_056461.1:47579935-47587435 GCF_018296145.1 Oncorhynchus tshawytscha | reverse complement strand
TTTATTGAATATTTTGGTGTTTTATAGTACTTTCGCTTCTACAGTGATGTGAAGTGAAGCTCGTTAAGCCATGTATCACTTTTATCAGAAGCTGATCAATAACATCCGAAGCTTCGTTTTGTATTGGTTACAGTAGAAAACAAAAAAGTTACGCTGTTCACACGCTACGGAATGGGGGGGGGGGTTGTGGGACGTCATCTATAATCATTTTGTGAATGACCAGCAGGTGTCACTAGTGTTGATCAAAACCTTGAGTAATGAACCTATTTTCGACACAATTGGCAATGATTCAGGAAGCTTCTCCATCACTGAGGCCTTAAAGCAGGGGTGTCAAACTCAATTAACTTCAACGGTGCTGTAGTGGAGCGGGTCGAGAGTTTCAAGTTCATTGGTGTCCACATCATCAACAAACTATTATGGTCCAAGCACACCAAGAGAGTTGTGAAGAGGGCACGACAAAATCTATTCCCCCTCAGGAGACTGAAAATATTTGTCATGGGTCCTCAGATCCTCAAAAGGTTCTACAGCTGCACCATCGAGAGCATCCTGGCCAGTTGCATCACTGCCTGGTACGGCAATTGCTCGGCATCTGACTGTAAGGCACTACAGAGTGTAGTGTGTATGGCCAGGTACATCACTGAGCCCAAGCTTCCTGCCATCCAGGACCTACAGTGGGGCAAAAAAGTATTTAGTCAACCACCAATTGTGCAAGTTCTCCCACTTAAAAAGATGAGAGAGGCCTGTAATTTTCATCATAGGTACACTTCAACTATGACAGACAAAATTAGAGAGAAAAAATCCAGAAAATCACATTGTAGGATTTTTAATGAATTTATTTGCAAATTATGGTGGAAAATAAGTATTTGGTCAATAACAAACTAGCAAGATTTCTGGCTCTCACAGACGTGTAACTTCTTCTTTGAGAGAGAGTGGGACAGAGAGAGAGTGGGACACAGAGAGAGTGGGACATAGAGAGAGTGGGACAGCACTGTACAATGCTGATAATATAAGATTTGAAAATGCACTTTCTATATTTTTTAAACCTTTGCGAGTGCAATGTTTACTGTTTATTTCACTTTCTCTGGCAAATAAAAACATGTTTTTCCCAATAAAGCCCCTTTGAATTTAATTAAATTGAGAGGACAGAGCAAGAGAATGGGACACAGAGAGAATGGGACACAGAGAGAGTGGGACACAGAGAGAATGGGACACAGAGAGAGTGGGACACAGAGAGAGTGGGACACAGAGAGAGTGAGAGAGAATGGGACACAGAGAGAGTGGGACACAGAGAGAGTGAGAGAGAGTGGGACACAGAGAGAGTGAGAGAGAATGGGACACAGAGAGAGTGAGAGAGAATGGGACACAGAGAGAGTGAGAGAGAATGGGACACAGAGAGAGTGGGACACAGAGAGAGTGAGAGAGAATGGGACACAGAGAGAGTGAGAGAGAATGGGACACAGAGAGAGTGAGAGAGAATGGGACACAGAGAGAGTGAGAGAGAATGGGACACAGAGAGAGTGAGAGAGAATGGGACACAGAGAGAGTGAGAGAGAATGGGACACAGAGAGAGTGGGACACAGAGAGAGTGAGAGAGAATGGGACACAGAGAGAGTGGGACACAGAGAGAATGGGACACAGAGAGAGTGGGACACAGAGAGAGTGAGAGAGAATGGGACACAGAGAGAGTGAGAGAGAATGGGACACAGAGAGAGTGAGAGAGAATGGGACACAGAGAGAGTGAGAGAGAATGGGACACAGAGAGAGTGAGAGAGAATGGGACACAGAGAGAGTGAGAGAGAATGGGACACAGAGAGAATGGGACACAGAGAGAGTGGGACACAGAGAGAGTGGGACTGAGAGAGAGTGGGACAGAGAGAGTGAGAGAGAATGGGACACAGAGAGAATGGGACACAGAGAGAGTGGGACAGAGAGAGTGAGAGAGAATGGGACACAGAGAGAGTGGGACACAGAGAGAATGGGACACAGAGAGAGTGAGAGAGAGTGGGACAGAGAGAGTGAGAGAGAATGGGACACAGAGAGAGTGGGACACAAAGAGAGTGAGAGAGAGTGGGACAGAGAGAGTGAAGAGAGAGAGAGAGAGAGATGACAGAGAGAGGGAAAGACAGAAAGAGGGAGAAAGAGAGAGAGAGCCATCCTGTGACGTAAGAGGTACAGTGCATTCAGAAAGTATTCAGACCCCTTGACTTTTTTCACATTTTGTTACATTACAGCCTTATTCTAATTCACAGTTGTCTACTGGACATTTACATACAGCACAACAACCAATTAAAACATGCATTATCTAGCTTTTAACAATATATTACGATATTCTAGAAGTGTTAAATAGCTAGCGTTAGCTCGTCAATTTGCATAGAAGAACTAGGCCGTCATTAGCTTTGTTGGCTAATGTTGTTGCTCGTTAGCTAGCTACATAAGTTATCGGTCGCGCAGCCCCTCTACCACCAACTCTCCTATCATGTACATCACCTTCTCCTCTAGCCGGTCCACAACCCCTTCAGTCTTCTTCATCTCCCTCCTTCTTCATCATGTCGGACCTCTGTTTATTAATGGTGTCACTGTCCCTGACCGCCGACGGCAGAGCAAGACTCGGCCACTCTCACCCATCCTGGTCTCTGCAAAAACCAACCAAACTTTTCTTCCACTTGTTTACTGAAGTTATTATTTTTGTTTTTTGATCAAAATAACGTTTTTGTTTGTTTTTTGTTTATAAATGATAATAATATCATCCCTGTCACATAAGAAGATATTTACAAAGTTCCTAAGAAAACTATGAGGACTTGCAAACTGCCTTATGAATTTCTTCTTTTTTTAAAACTTTCCTTAAGGAAACATCTTACTTTTTCCGTATTTGGTGAATCCAGCCTCTGGACACCCCCAGTTGCCGTACCAGGCGGTGATACAGCCCGACAGGATACTCTCAATGGTGCATCTGTAAAAGTTTGTGAGGGTTTTAGGTGACAAGCCAAATTTTCTTCAGCCTCTTGAGGTTGAAGAGGAGTTGTTGTGCCTTCTTCACCCACACTGTCTGTGTGGGTGGACCATTTCAGATTGTCAGTGATGTGTACGCCGAGGAACTAGAAGCTTTCCACCTTCTCCACTGCGGTCCTCGTGGATGTGGAAGGGGGACGTGCGCTCTCTGCTGTTTCCTGAAGTCCACGATCAGCTCCTTTGTTTTGTTGACGTTTTCCTGGTTATTTTCCTGGTTATTTTCCTGGTTATTTTCCTGTCTCATCATTGTTGGTAATCAGCCCTACTACTGTTGTGTCGTCTGCAAACTTGATGATTGAATTAGAGGCGTGTATGGCCACGCAGTCATGGGTGAGCAGGGAGTACAGGAGAGGGCTGAGAAGGCACCCTTGTGGGGTCCCAGAGTTGAGGATCAGCGAAGTGGAGATGTTGGCCCGTCCAGGACCTACAGGGCGGGGGTTCAGACCCAGGGCCTCCAGCTTAATGATGAGCTTGGAGGATACCATGGTGTTGAATGCTGAGCTGTAGACAATGAACAGCATTCTTACATAGGTATTCTTCTTGTCCAGATGGGGTAGGGCAGTGTGATTAGAGCGGTATGAAAATTGAAGTGGGTCTAGGGTGTCAGGTAAGAGGTGATATTATGATCCCTCACTTCATGATGACAGAGGCTACGGGGCGATAGTCATTTAGTTCAGTTACTCTCTTAGGAACAATGGTGGAAATCTTGACGCAAGTGGGGACATGCTCTGAGGACGCAGCTAAGCCTTCTGGGCCGGCAGCATTGCGAGGGTTAACGTACTTCAATGTCTTACTCACGTCAGCCATGATGACGAGAGCCCACAGTCCTCGGGAGCGGCCTGCGTCGGTGGCACTGCGTTATCCTCAAAGCGGGTGAAGAAGGTGTTTAGCTTGTCCGTGAGCGTCATTGTCAGCGACGTGGCTGGTTTTCCCTTTGTAGTCCCTGGTTGTCTGTAGACCCACATATGTGTCTGAGCCGTTGAATTAAAACTCCACTTTGTCTCTATACGTTTTGTCTGTTTGATTGCCTTACTGAGGGAATAACTACACGGTTTGTATCTTGTCCCCGTGTGCTGAAGGTGTCAGGTTCTTGTCCAGTTCTGGGATTTAGGTCACCACAGACTAGTACATGTCCCTGGGCCTGGAAATGATTGATTTTCCCTTCAGGATGGAGGAGCTGTCTTCATTAAAATATGGGGATTCTAGTGGGGGGATATAGGTAGCACACAGGAGGACATTTTTCTCTCTCTCTCTCTCTCTCTCTCTCTCTCTACCCCATCCATATCTCTTTCTCTCTGTCTATACCCCCATCCATCTCTCTCTCTCTCTCTCTCTCTCTCTCTCTACTCCCATACCCCATCCATCTCTCTCTTTCTCTCTGTCTATACCCCCATCCATCTCTCTCTCTCTCTCTCTCTACCCCATCCATCTCTCTTTCTCTCTGTCTATACCCCCATCCATCTCTCTCTCTCTCTCTCTCTCTCTCTACCCCATCCATCTCTCTTTCTCTCTGTCTATACCCCCATCTCTCTCTCTCTCTCTCTCTCTCTCTCTCTCTTTCTCTCTCTCTACCCCATCCATCTCTCTTTCTCTCTGTCTATACCCCCATCCATCTCTCTCTCTCTCTCTCTCTCTCTCTCTCTGTCTATACCCCATCCGCCTCTCTCTCTCTAAATAGGTGAGCAGCAGGCTTTGTATCACTCCATAACCCTCCACAGTCCCAAAGACCTGGCTGTCACACTTGACCACACACACACCTTGTGGTCACTCTGTTGCCGTCCGGCTTGGTCAGTAGAGCAGACAGCTGAGGAATGTTGAATTGGCACCAGTTGGACCTTCGAAAAAGGGAGAGAAAAAAATTGAGAGGGGGATAAGGATAGAAGTAAAGAGAGACAGAGGACAGTGAGAGAGAGGACAGAGACAGAGGACAGTAAGAGAGAGGACAGTGAGAGAGAGGACAGTGAGAGAGAGGACAGTGAGAGAGAGGACAGTGAGAGAGAGAGGACAGTGAGAGAGAGAGGACAGTGAGAGAGAGAGGACAGTGAGAGAGAGAGGACAGTGAGAGAGAGGACAGAGACAGAGGACAGTGAGAGAGAGGACAGTGAGAGAGAGGACAGTGAGAGAGAGGACAGTGAGAGAGAGGACAGTGAGAGAGAGGACAGTGAGAGAGAGGACAGTCAGAGAGAGGACAGTCAGAGAGAGGACAGTCAGAGAGAGGACAGTGAGAGAGAGGACAGTGAGAGAGAGGACAGTGAGAGAGAGAGGACAGTGAGAGAGAGAGGACAGTGAGAGAGAGAGGACAGTGAGAGAGAGAGGACAGTGAGAGAGAGAGAGAACAGAGAGAGAGAGAGAGAACAGAGAGAGAGGACAGAGAGAGAGAGAGAGGACAGAGACAGAGAGAGAGAGAGATGGGGGACAGAGAGAGAGAGAGGACAGAGAGACTGAGAGAGACAAAGATGAAGAGAGAGACAGAGAGAGAGAGAGGACAGAGAGACAGAAAGCGGACAGAGAGAGAGAGGACAGAGAGGACATCTGGGCCCCTAACAGGGTGTACATAGAGTACATCTGGGCCCCTAACAGGGTGTACATAGAGGACATCTGGGCCCATAACAGGGTGTACATAGAGGACATCTGGGCCCCTAACAGGGTGTACATAGAGGACATCTGGGCCCCTAACAGGGTGTACATAGAGGACATCTGGGCCCCTAACAGGGTGTACATAGAGGACATCTGGGCCCCTAACAGGGTGTACATAGAGGACATCTGGGCCCCTAACAGGGTGTACATAGAGGACATCTGGGCCCCTAACAGGGTGTACATAGAGGACATCTGGGCCCCTAACAGGGTGTACATAGAGGACATGTTTTATACTCTTTGTTCTTTATTCAGATTATACGCTGAACAAAAAAGAAACGCCCCATGTAAATTGTTGATCCCCTGAAATGAGCTGAAATAAAAATATCCCAGACAATTCTCCATACACACAAAAAGCTTGTTTCTCTCAAGTGTCTACCACAAATATTGTTTACCTCCCTGTTAGTGAGCATTTCTCCTTTGCCAAGATAATCCATCCACCTGACAGGTGTGGCATATCAAGAAGCTGATTAAACAGCATGATCATTACATAGGTTCACCTTGTGCTGGGGACAATAAAAGGCCACTGTAAAATGTGTAGTTTTGTCACACAACACAATGCCACAGATGTCGCAAGTTTTGAGGGAGTTTTCAATTGGCATTCTGACTGTAGGAATGTTCACCAGAGCTGTTGCCAGATAATTGAATGTTCATTTCTCTACCATAAGCCGCCTCCAACGTCGTTTTAGAGAATTTGGCAGTACGTCCAACTGGCCTCACATGGCGTCGTGTGGGCAAGCGGTTTGTTGATGTCAACGTTGTGAACAGAGTTCCTCATGGTGGCGGTGGATGGTTATGGTATGGGGCGGGAATAAACTACAGACAACAAACACAATTGCATTTTTATCAATGGCAATTTGAAAGCACAGAGATACCGTGACGAGATCCTCAGGCCTGTTTTTTATTCCGGTGTCTGTGACCTACAGATGCATGTCTGTATTTCCATAGATTAGGATCTCATTTATTTATTTTTAATTGACTGATTTTCTTCGTATGAACTGCAACAACAACAACAAAAAAATCTTTTAAATATTATATTATATTAAATATTACCGTGTTGCATTTATATTTTGTTCAGTATATCATTTTTCTCATGTTGATTTATTTATAATTGATGATTTATATCTCTGCTCGCGCTGGAGGATAATGATTCAATAGACTTCTATATATTTAAAAAAATATATTTTTTATTTCACCTTTATTTAACCAGGTAGGCTAGTTGAGAACAAGTTCTCATTTGCAACTGCGACCTGGTCAAGATAAAGCATAGCAGTGTGAACAGACAACACAGAGTTACACATGGAGTAAACAATTAACAAGTCAATAACACAGTAGAAAAAAAAGAGAGTCTATATACATTGTGTGCAAAAGGCATGAGGAGGTAGACGAATAATTACAATTTTGCAAATTAACACTGGAGTGATAAATGATCAGAAGGTCATGTACAGGTAGAGATATTGGTGTGCAAAAGAGCAGAAAAGTAAATAAATAAAAACAGTATGGGGATGAGGTAGGTAAAAATGGGTGGGCTATTTACCGATAGACTATGTACAGCTGCAGCGATCGGGTTAGCTGCTCAGATAGCAGATAACAGGGTGTATTGGAGGATAATGATTCAATAGACTTCTATATACTGGAGGATAATGATTCAATAGACTTCTATATACTGGAGGATAATGATTCAATAGACTTCTATATACTGGAGGATAATGATTCAATAGACTTCTATATACTGGAGGATAATGATTCAATAGACTTCTATATACTGGAGGATAATGATTCAATAGACTTCTATATACTGGAGGATAATGATTCAATAGACTTCTATATACAGGAGGATAATGATTCAATAGACTT
>NC_056461.1:47554935-47574935 GCF_018296145.1 Oncorhynchus tshawytscha | reverse complement strand
CACTACACCTGTAATACACTACACCTGTTATACACTACACCTGTAATACACTACACCTGTAATACACTACACCTGTAATACATACACACCTTACACCTGTAAAACACTACACCTGTTATACACTACACCTGTAATACACTACACCTGTTATACACTACACCTGTTATACACTACACCTGTAATACACTACACCTGTTATACACTACACCTGTAATACACTACACCTGTTATACACTACACCTGTAATACACTACACCTGTAATACATTACACCTGTAAAACACTACACCTGTTATACACTACACCTGTAATACACTACACCTGTTATACACTACACCTGTAATACACTACACCTGTTATACACTACACCTGTAATACACTACACCTGTAATACATTACACCTGTAAAACACTACACCTGTTATACACTACACCTGTAATACACTACACCTGTTATACACTACACCTGTAATACACTACACCTGTAATACACTACACCTGTAATACATTACACCTGTAAAACACTACACCTGTTATACACTACACCTGTAATACACTACACCTGTTATACACTACACCTGTTATACACTACACCTGTAATACACTACACCTGTTATACACTACACCTGTTATACACTACACCTGTAATACACTACACCTGTAACACACTACACCTGTAAAACACCTGATATTACCTGTTATACACTACACCTGTTATACACTACACCTGTTATACACTACACCTGTTATAATACACTGTAATACACACATGTAACACACTACACCTGTAAAACACCTGATAGTACCTGTAATACACTACACCTGTAACACACTACACCTGTAACACACTACACCTGTAATACACTACACCTGTTATACACTACACCTGTAATACACTACACCTGTAATACACTACACCTGTAACACACTACACCTGTAACACACTACACCTGTAATACACTACACCTGTAATACACTACACCTATAATACACTACACCTGTAATACTCTACACCTGTTATACACTACACCTGTAATACACTACACCTGTAATACACTACACCTGTAATACACTACACCTATAATACTCTACACCTGTAATACACTACACCTATAATACTCTACACCTGTAATACACTACACCTGTAATACACTACACCTGTAATACACTACACCTATAATACTCTACACCTGTTATACACTACACCTGTAATACTCTACACCTGTTATACACTACACCTGTTATACACTACACCTGTTATACACTACACCTGTAACACACTACACCTGTTATACACTACACCTGTAATACACTACACCTGTAATACACTACACCTGTAACACACTACACCTGTTATACACTACACCTGTAATGCACTACACCTGTTATACACTACACCTGTTATACACTACACCTGTAACACACTACACCTGTTATACACTACACCTGTAACACACTACACCTGTTATACACTACACCTGTTATACACTACACCTGTAATACACTACACCTGTTATACACTACACCTGTAATACACTACACCTGTAATACACTACACCTGTAACACACTACACCTGTAATACACTACACCTGTAATACACTACACCTGTAATACACTACGCCTATAATACTCTACACCTGTTATACACTACACCTGTAATACACTACACCTGTTATACACTACACCTGTAATACAATACACCTGTAAAACACTACACCTGTAATACAATACACCTGTAAAACACTACACCTGTTATACACTACACCTGTAATACACTACACCTGTTATACACTACACCTGTAATACACTACACCTGTTATACACTACACCTGTAATACATTACACCTGTAAAACACTACACCTGTTATACACTACACCTGTAATACACTACACCTGTAATACACTACACCTGTAATACATTACACCTGTAAAACACTACACCTGTAAACCACTACACCTGTTATACACTACACCTGTAATACACTACACCTGTTATACACTACACCTGTAATACACTACACCTGTAATACACTACACCTGTAATACATTACACCTGTAAAACACTACACCTGTTATACACTACACCTGTAATACACTACACCTGTTATACACTACACCTGTAATACACTACACCTGTAATACACTACACCTGTTATACACTACACCTGTTATACACTACACCTGTTATACACTACACCTGTAATACACTACACCTGTAACACACTACACCTGTAAAACACCTGATATTACCTGTTATACACTACACCTGTTATACACTACACCTGTTATACACTACACCTGTAATACACTACACATGTAACACACTACACCTGTAAAACACCTGATAGTACCTGTAATACACTACACCTGTAACACACTACACCTGTAACACACTACACCTGTAATACACTACACCTGTTATACACTACACCTGTAATACACTACACCTGTAACACACTACACCTGTTATACACTACACCTGTAATACACTACACTTGTAATACACTACACCTGTAACACACTACACCTGTTATACACTACACCTGTAATACACTACACCTGTTATACACTACACCTGTTATACACTACACCTGTAACACACTACACCTGTTATACACTACACCTGTAACACACTACACCTGTTACACACTACACCTGTTATACACTACACCTGTTATACACTACACCTGTTAAACACATAAAGATAACATACCTGATAATACCTGTTATACACATAAAGATAACATACCTGATAGTACCTGTTGTAAAACACACATGTTAAAGACATAAAGATAACATACCTGATAGTACCTGTTAAAGACATAAAGATAACATACCTGATAGTACCTGTTAAACACATAAAGATAACATACCTGATAGTACCTGTTATAAAACACACCTGTTAAAGACATAAAGATAACATACCTGATTGTACTGTTAAAGACATAAAGATAACATACCTGATAGTACCTGTTAAACACCTAAAGATAACATACCTGATAGTACCTGTTATAAAACACACCTGTTAAAGACATAAAGATAACATACCTGATAATACCTGTTAAACACCTAAAGATAACATACCTGATAGTACCTGTTAAACACATAAAGATAACATACCTGATAGTACCTGTTATAAAACACACCTGTTAAAGACATAAAGATAACATAACTGATAGTACCTGTTATAAAACACACCTGTTAAACACATAAAGATAACATACCTGATAGTACCTGTTATAAAACACACCTGTTAAACACATAAAGATTACATACCTGATAGTACCTGTTATAAAACACACCTGTTAAACACATAAAGATAACATACCTGATAGTACCTGTTATATAACACACCTGTTAAAGACATAAAGATAACATACCTGATAGTACCTGTTAAACACATAAAGATAACATACCTGATAGTACCTGTTAAACACATAAAGATAACATACCTGATAGTACCTGTTATAAAACACACCTGTTAAACACATAAAGATAACATACCTGATAGTACCTGTTAAACACATAAAGATAACATACCTGACAGTAGTAAAACTGATAATACAACACCTGACTTATTCTCTTTGTCTATCCAGTTTGTTTATAATCAGGTTCACTGTCAGACATCAAGGTAGGTCACCTGTTAATAACACACCTGTTAATAACACAGTTGACCAACTCTATTACATTTATAACCAGATATCAGGTATAAAGGTAACACACCTGACAATAACACACCTGACCATCTATAACCAGTGTCTGTAGCCCAATTAAAATAACCAGGGTTACCTGCCGCTCGGGGTGGCAGTGTAGCCTAGTGGTTAGAGTGGAGGGGCGGCAGGTAGCCTAGTGGTTAGAGTGTAGGGGCAGCCAGGTAGCCTAGTGGTTAGAGTGTAGGGCGGCAGGTAGCCTAGTGGTTAGAGTGTAGGGGCCGGCAGGTAGCCTAGTGGTTAGAGTGTAGGGGCGGCAGGTAGCCTAGTGGTTAGAGTGTAGGGGCGGCAGGTAGCCTAGTGGTTAGAGTGTAGGGGCGGCAGGTAGCCTAGTGGTTAGAGTGTAGGGGCGGCAGGTAGCCTAGTGGTTAGAGTGTAGAGGCGGCAGAGTAGCCTAGTGGTTAGAGTGTAGAGGCGGCAGAGTAGCCTAGTGGTTAGGGTGTAGAGGCGGCAGAGTAGCCTAGTGGTTAGAGTGTAGAGGCGGCAGAGTAGCCTAGTGGTTAGAGTGTAGAGGCGGCAGAGTAGCCTAGTGGTTATTGTGTAGAGGCGGCAGAGTAGCCTAGCGGTTAGAGTGTTGGACTAATAACCGAAAGGTTGCAAGATGCAAATCTTGCAAGGTAAAAATGTAAAAATCTGTCGTTCTGCCCCTGAATGGGCAGTTAACCCACTGTTCCTAGGCCGTCGTTGAAAATAAGAATTTGTTCTTAACTGACTTGCCTAGTTAAATAAAGGTAAAATAAAAAATAAAAAACCTGCATTGCCGGGTATAAAGGTAACGCACCTGACAATAACACACCTTTCCAGGTATAACACACCTGACAATAACACACCTTTCCAGGTATAACACACCTGACAATAACACACCTTACCAAGTATAACCAGGTATAACACACCTGACAATAACACACCTTACCAAGTATAACCAGGTATAACACACCTGACAATAACACACCTTTCCAGGTATAACCAGGTATAACACACCTGACAATAACACACCTTACCAAGTATAACCAGGTATAACACACCTGACAATAACACACCTTACCAAGTGTAACCAGGTATAACACACCAGACAATAACACACCTTTCCAGGTATAACCAGTGTTTATAACCCAATGAAATAACCAGGTATAACACACCTGACAATAACATACATGGCCATTCAACTCCGAGCTTTCTTTGAATCTACATTACGAAGCACGTGTCATAAAAAGATTATCTCTGACCATCGGCAAACAGGTGTTTCGGGACAATTGTTCCTATATTTGGCGGGAAGGACCATGACGAGGTACTTTACCTCGACACTAAAACCAGTAGATGGTGACGGCGCTGACGTCATCCACGTATTTCTATGGAAAACTCCCGAAAATGGAAGTATATTGCTGAATGGCACCAAAAACAAAGCGATACGGATCATGTCGAAAGTGGCCGTAACTAGCAAAGGATCATGGTCAATGTAGTCATTGTCATTGTGCCTGAGAGAGTTTAATGGCGCCTCCTCGTAGTCTGACAGGCCCGTGATTGGTCCGTGTCAGCACGTGGTCCTGTGTGACCACAAATGTAGTCAGAATGGATCAGTATTTAATTAAATATCTAGTAGTCAGAATGGATCACTATTTAATTAAATATCTAGTAGTCAGAATGGATCACTATTTAATTAAATATCTAGTAGTCAGAATGGATCACTATTTAATTAAATATCTAGCAGTCAGAATGGATCACTATTTAATTAAAGATCTCGATTTGTAGCGAACTTTAAAATAATTCAACATGGAGATCAAATTTGATCATAGTAAACAAACGTCTGTCCGTCCCCCTCTTCCTCCCGTGCGTCTAAACCGAATTGAGTTGTAATTTACATAGTCTTTCTAGGGCAGACCAGGGGTTTTGGACCAGGTGTTTTGGTACCTATAAGTTGCTACACCAGCAGAGCTTGTGACTTTACGCTCCAGATCGGACACTGGAGGACTGGTATTTTACATTGTGTTTAGCACAGATATGGATATGTTTCTCATGTTTATGCATTAAATCATGGACAGAGGTTTATTTAACATAGCGTTGTTGTCTGTTGTCCAATAGGAACGTACCTCATCTGTTCTCTTCCTGTCTGTTGTCCAATAGGAACGTACCTCATCTGTTCTCTTCCTGTCTGTTGTCCAATAGGAACGTACCTCATCTGTTCTCTTCCTGTCTGTTGTCCAATAGGAACGTACCTCATCTGTTCTCTTCCTGTCTGTTGTCCAATAGGAACGTACCTCATCTGTTCTCTTCCTGTCTGTTGTCCAATAGGAACGTACCTCATCTGTTCTCTTCCTGTCTGTTGTCCAATAGGAACGTACCTCATCTGTTCTCTTCCTGTCTGTTGTCCAATAGGAACGTACCTCATCTGTTCTCTTCCTGTCTGTTGTCCAATAGGAATAGACCTCAGGTATTGTTTACCTGTCTGTTGTCCAATAGGAATATACCTCACGTATTGTTTTCCTGTCTGTTGTCCAATAGGAACGTACCTGACCAACGAGGCCAAAGGAGCGGACGACGCGCCTGATGCTGATACAGCTATCATCAACGCAGAGGGCAACACACATGCTGAGGAGAAGAAGGAGTACTTTATCTAGACTGTAGAGGGCGCTGATCTGCTGCCCACTCTTTCTCTCTGTCTTTATGTCTCTATTCCTCTATCTCCCCCTCTCATTCTCTTTATCTCTTTCTTCATCCCGTTCTATACTTTATTTAGACTACAGAGGGAGATATGCTGCCCCCTCTTTCTCTCCCTTTTTCTCTCTGTCTCTTTCCATTTTCTCCTTCTGTCCCTCTCTCTCTCTCCACTGCCCCTGCTGCGTCACTAAGGAAACCCCGTGGAAAAACTCCACCTTCTCCTTCTCCCCTCATCCCTTCTTCCCTGCTGGCCTTTCTGTTCTCTTTTTTTTTATCATTTCATTCCGACCCTTCACTTCTTCTACACTTTTTAAAATATTTTTTAACCGTCCTAGTTTCTGACGCCGGCCTTCGTTTTTAAAGGCAGCGCCCTCTACTGGCTGTCTGGAGATGTTGCCTTTTCTTTTTTTCTTTTTTTTCAATTTTACATATTTTATGTGAAATAAACCCCACACACACACACACACACACACACACACACACACACACACACACACACACACACACACACACACACACACACACACACACACACCCATTCCCTGTGTGTAAACACACACCCTCACGTTTACACGGTGCCTCAAATATGCCGCCTTCATTCACACTGTCAGCAATGCTGTTGTTTAACTGCTTTATACCTACAAATACTCTCTTTTTATTTCCGCCTGTCGTATCACAGCTCCTGGGCTTGAACGTTGTTTAATTCAACATTTTACGTTTTTTATTTGTTATTTAAATGAATATGTGTGCTGGTTACGCCTTATGTCTTTCAGACAAAATTATACTTTAGATTATCTGTCTCCTTCACTGTCCCCTTTCACTGCCCCCTTCACTGTCCCCTTTCACTGGCTCCTTCACTGTCCTCTTTCACTGGCTCCTTCACTGTCCCCTTTCACTGGCTCCTTCACTGTCCTCTTTCACTGGCTCCTTCACTGGCTCCTTCACTCTCTTCTTCACTCTCTCCTTCACTGTCCCCTTCACCTACTCCTTCACTGTCTCCTTCACTGTCCTCTTTCACTGTCTCCTTCACTGTCTCCTTCACTGTCTCCTTCACTGTCTCCTTCACTCTCTCCTTCACTGGCTCCTTCACTCTCTCCTTCACTGTCTCCTTCACTGTCCCCTTCACCTACTCCTTCACTGTCTCCTTCACTGTCCTCTTTCACTGGCTCCTTCACTGTCTCCTTCACTGTCTCCTTCACTGCTTCCTTCACTGTCCCTTTCACTGTCCCCTTCACTGTTCAATTACACAATTACACTGTCTCCTTCACTGTCCCCTTCACTGTCTCCTTCACTCTCTCCTTCACTGCCTCCTTCACTGTCTCATTCACTGTCCCCTTCACTACCCCTCTACTGTTCCCATCACTGTCCCGTTTACTGTCCCCTTCACTACCCCTCTACTGTCTCCTTCACTACCCCTCTACTGTTCCCATCACTGTCCCCTTCACTGTCCCCTTCACTAACCCTTCACTGACACCTTCAATGTCCCCTTCACTAACCCTTCACTGACACCTTCAATGTCCCCTTCACTAACCCTTCACTGACACCTTCAATGTCCCCTTCACTAACCCTTCACTAACCCTTCACTGTCCCCTTCACTGTCCCCTTCACTAACCCTTCACTGTCCCCTTCAATGTCCCCTTCACTAACCCTTCAATGTCCCCTTCACTGCCCCCTTCACTGTCCCCTTCACTGTCCCCTGCACTGTCCCCTTCACTAACCCTTCACTGTCCCCTTCACTGTCCCCTTCACTGTCCCCTTCACTAACCCTTCACTAACCCTTCACTGTCCCCTTCACTGTCCCCTTCAATGTCCCCTTCACTGTCTCCTTCACTGCCTCCTTCACTGTCCCCTTCACTGTCCCCTTCACTGCCTCCTTCAATGTCCCCTTCACTGTCCCCTTCACTGTCTCCTTCACTGCCTCCTTCACTGTCCCCTTCACTGTCCCCTTCAATGTCCCCTTCACTAACCCTTCACTGTCTCCTTCACTGCCTCCTTCACTGTCCCCTTCACTGACACCCTGAATAAAACTGTACGTGAGGAAAATAATAGACTTGTAAACAATAGCCCTTGCCTCCTGTATGACAGGACAGAGGGTTTTCTGGTATAATACAAACTGTATTCAAGAAAAAAATGGCCCATTGTATGATAAGATAGCAGGTTTTTTGTGAACACTGTAGCCAGACATGTTGTGAGATATGGTATGTGTGCGATTTGTTCTTCATCAGTCATTGGTTCATATAGGTGGTAGTCTTTAAGACAGACGAACCGATTGATCATTAACGACACTCATAATATACATTCTGAACACCAAAAAAAGGTTACGAAAACGATGCTGGGTGAAGGTTTATATCAAATGAATTGAAACAACAATCAATCAATTAATGTCTTGCTTTTTATCATGCATAATCATTATGATGATTACTTCAAACTGTCTGTGATACGTGATGCGTACTGCCCGTATATTCCTGTGCAGAACCCTGCTGCGCTAACGCAACATGCTCACAGTGTCACCGTGGCAACTTAGTATCTATCTACAGCGCCATCGGTTGCCGAAGGGATGTAGAACGATGCTATATTTTGGGTAGTCAGTGCTTGACTTGGGCCAGAGTTGTCTACCGGCGCTCTAAAAGGGGGAGGGGGGAGGGGGAGGGGGGGACTGCGTACCGTTTCCTTTATAAAACAAAGTGGTCTATCACCGGCCCGGATTCACACACAGAGGCAAAAAAAAAAAAAAAGTAAGAAAGGCTGATAAAAGTTGGAATGAAGGCGGGATCTGCATTGAATAGCAATGGAGAGTGTGCATTCAACTGTTAATTCTGCTTTGTTCAAGCTTATTTTTGACGGTAGTCTGCAAATCCGCTAATTCTACTTTGTTGAAGTTTATTTGACAGTAGTCCGTAAATCCGGTTTTATGCGTGCCAGTTGACTGTTCAAGTTAGTAAATACGACAGCCTGAAAGCGCAAGAAGTTGCTGTTCCAAATTGATCTTAACATGAAAATCCTGGAAAAGAAAGTCATATTATTGCGTTATCCTTTTTAAATGTATTATCAATCACTTTTAAAACATCTACATATAATATAATATAATATAATATAATAATAATATAATCTACATATCAGCCCTGATCAGAATTAGGCCTTTACCCTTCAGCATGTGTGTGCTGTGGATCATTCAATTAAAATATATATATTTTTTAAATCTGTGTGCCAGTGCAGTTGACTGAGGAGCGAGAGATGTTTCAGCAGCAGGTAGAAATATAACATAAAATAACTATATAGCCCATTCAAAACATAACTAGCCATGCTACAGGCTATCTCGCTAGTTAGCAGCGTTTTTTGTTCTTGTTGTTGTTGCTATAGACCTAAAGCATTAATGTCGTTGACTCCTAATGGTTCTGTTGAGAAAGACATCTGACAGAAGGCGATGTCACTCCAACAAACGTCTAAGAATAGCCTAATTGAATAATGGCTTCCATGCTTTGCATAGATCTCCCCTGAAACATGAATATTTTAGCCTTATAAGGTCATAGATAACCATGTCTTAGTTAGCTACCTTCCTTTGAGGTAACCGACTTCATCCATTTTATCCCTGATTCATTGAACGAGGAAATAATTATATAATGACATAAAAGTATTTGGTTGTAATATTGTAACTTTTTATATTAGGTTGTGGCCAACCGTCGCCCATGAGAGCTACTGGGAGTGCAGGCTTTTATTCCAGCCCTGCTCTAATACTCCACCCTGTAGTTTAAACATCAGCTGCTCAGCAGGACCTTGCTGTAAGCAGACTCGGATGTGTTTCAGGGCTGCCTGCATGCCCTGGGGCGGCAGGGTAGCTTAGTGGTTAGAGTGTTGGACTAATAACCGAAAGGTTGCAAGTTCTAACCCCGAGCTGACAAGGTACAAATCTGTCATTCTGCCCCTGAACAGGCAGTTAATCCACTGTTCCTAGGCCGTCATTGAAAATAAGAATTTGTTCTTAACTGACTTGCCTAGTAAAATAAAGGTAAAATAAATAAAAAATAAATGCCTAGTAGCTCTCCACACGTGTTATTCTACTTTGTGGGGGGTTAAGTGCCTTGATCAAGGGCACAACGGCAGGAGATAGTAGGCCAACATGGAATCAGAGACTAGTGTCAATTTATTCAGACTTTTAAATTGTAGGCTATATAGAGACGCTACCAAAAGGTTCAAGCGAAGTCATGAAAAAGTCATAAAATTCCATCTGTCAAAAATGTGCATGAACCTTTAACAGTGAATAACCAGAGGTCTCTGTAGCATCATTTCAGTTATGAATTTTGGTGAACATATTCTCATGGATGGACTTGGAAAAATACAGCTCCTGCACCTCTTCCATCCCAAGTCAAGCACTGTGGGTAGTAGAGTAGTGTTGTAGTAGGTCGTTATGGAAACAATACGATGCTGAGTGTTCCGTTTACCTGCCAGGTGGGGCAAGGAGACTCCCAGCTCCGCTAAAACCATGGACAACTCCGTGCCGTTTAAGCGATTCAAAGGGATTCAAACCAGTTGGTTGTAATATCTCATCACCTCTTAAAGACCGTAGTCCAGAACTATAAATGTGTCCTTGACCCCAAGCGGCTAAATCGAACGTGCTGCAACGTATTGTGACGCTTTACTGGTAACGGCCGATTGTATGGATACTAGAAGTTTTTATTTTATTTTTTAAAAATTAAAAAAATCTTTTCTTCTTTAAAAAAAAAAAAAAAAGTATTTTATAGTTTGGGCCAAGACTTGGCCATGAATGGAGCATTGAGAACCCCAAAAACATTCAACAGAAAAGACAAACACAGAAGCACAACAACCATCCCCTCTTGAACATCAGTGTTACCTTGACAACTGCTTAGTTACCCTCAGGAATGGTTCTGCTTAGAGTTGCAAAATTCTGAAATCTTTCCCAGAATTCCCCCTGGGGTTTTTTCTTCTTCTTCTTCCCCCCTCCAGAAATCCAGGTTGGAGGATTTTGCAACCCAAGATAAAATAAGAGGAGAGAAAATGGCTTTCCCTTATTCAACCAATAATAATAATATAAAACAACCTACTGTACTCCACATCAGACCGTACTGTTTAATACATAAAGTATACATTAGACAGTCTTTATTTTGATGTTTTGTCGATATATGATTCTTAGCCCTCCCCTTGTGCATACGGCTGGCTGTATATTGCATCTGCTAAATGTGGTAACTAGTAAAAGATGTTGTTAGATTTTGGGATCCCTCATACCCTCAGATTTGTATATTAGCCAATTGATCTACTGAAGGAAGAAAAAAAAATCGCTACACTTTTTTTTTTTTGTCATTGCTAATATCTTTTCAGCACAAGGCATGTATATACTGTGTAAGTGCAGAATTTTTGGTAATACACATTTTCACAAGTTCTTTTTATTCATTTTCTTTGACCATTTTCCAGATCTCATCTTTAATTTATTTGATTTCAAAATGAGGACACTGGTTTTTTGTAGTGTTGGTGGCATGCTATGCTGCAGATCTGAAAGGTGTTGTTGGAGAAAAGAGTGTCAGAGGTCAATAGGTAAAGTTAGGAAAACACACCACACATCGTTAGCTAGCTTTGTTAGCTAACTGTTTAGCTAGGTTCATTAGCTAGCTCCAACACCACACGTCGTTAGCTAGCTCGTTAGCTTGTTTTGTTAGCTAACTGTTTAGCTAGGTTCATTAGCTAGCTCCGACACAACACTTTGTTAGCTATCTTTGTTAGCTAGCTTCGTTAACTAGCTCCCACAAAAATCGGGTTGATCTTTCACAGTCACTACTAGCGATTATATCATGTTGTCATTATCACTTCTGGTAATAATAAAGCATTTACACACGATGTCCAGATTGATCCAGTTTTTTGAACAATATCATTAGATTCATACTTTCAAGGTACAGAATCAATGGGGTTAAAGGTCACCCATTTCATAGTAATTTTTTCCCAATAATGTTTTATATGACACTACACAATGTACATTATATGAAAAAACCAATAGACGACGATGACACATTATAGGGTCAAACGTATCATTAAAACGAAGCTGAAAGTCTTCATTTAGATGTAGAGACACGTTTAGCGTGTAGATGAGACTGGATGTACACAGGTCACAATAGGAACATAATAAGTTGTCAAATTTCCCCCCCAAAAAACTCCCAGATTTTACTGAAATGCCTGTTGTAAAGATTCCCAGAATCAGGATGGGAACAAGCAGAAAATCCAGAATATTCCAACCAGGATTTATTGAAAACCTGGGAGGGGGCAATTACAAAATATCAACATACTGTACCTACAAATACAGTCCTTATATTAATAAATCACTCTTTATCGGCCTGAGTTAGGACTACCTAATGTTTTTTTGGTTTTTTAAACATTTTATGTTACGTTGAAATCTGATGTTTAGGAAGTGGATTTGCTATCGTCATATTTGGCGGTCAATGTTTCTCACTCTGGGCATTAAAACACATTGAACATTGCTGAGGTGAAACATAGGTTGGTGCAGAAAGTGCTCAATCCCAAATTAAAACCTCTTGCAGCATTATTCTCATTATCTGTCTAGAGGAACTGTAACACTCTATGGCTATTTACACAGGCAGCCCATTTCTGATCTGTTGCTCAATTATAAGGCAAAATACCTGATCTGGTTGGTCAAAAGACCAACTGGTAACTAACAAGATCAGAACCTGGCTGCCTGTGTAAACGCAGCCTTTGTGACAAGCTTATAAGAAAATGGTGTAGTCACCATTAGGTTGGCTAGACAGACTGTACCCATTAGGTTGGCTAGACAGACTGTACCCATTAGGTTGGCTAGACAGACTGTATCCATTAGGTTGGCTAGACAGACTGTATCCATTAGGTTGGCTAGACAGACTGTATCCATTAGGTTGGCTAGACAGACTGTATCCATTAGGTTGGCTAGACAGACTGTATCCATTAGGTTGGCTAGACAGACTGTATCCATTAGGTTGGCTAGACAGACTGTATCCATTAGGTTGGCTAGACAGACTGTACCCATTAGGTTGGCTAGACAGACTGTACCCATTAGGTTGGCTAGACAGACTGTACCCATTAGGTTGGCTAGACAGATTCTGTACCGATTAGGCTGGCTAGACAGACTCTGTACCTATTCGGCTGGCTAGACAGATTCTGTACCCATTAGGCTGGCTAGACAGACTGTACCCATTAGGCTGGCTAGACAGACTGTACCCATTAGGCTGGCTAGACAGACTGTACCCATTAGGCTGGCTAGACAGACTGTACCCATTAGGCTGGCCAGACAGACTGTATCCATTAGGTTGGCTAGACAGACTGTATCCATTAGACTGGCTAGACAGACTCTGTACCTATTAGGCTGTGACATCAGTCATGGAATGCAACATCCTTGTGTTATGTATATAAACTGATACCAGGCTGTATAATGACATAATTCATGGAATGCAACATCCTTGTGTTACGCATAGAAACTGATACCGGGCTGTATAATGACATCAGTCATGGGATGCCACATCCTTGTTTTGGGTCAGTGTGGGTGTGTCAGGGTTTTGTCCCAGCACCAGTAGAAATACAGCCTGGATTCCAGATCTGTCTGTGCTGTGTTGCTGACAATTACCATAGATGTTTGCAAGACAACAATAACAGATCTGAGACCAGGTCAACAGTAACAGATCTGAGACCAGGTCAACAGTAACAGATCTGAGACCAGGTCAACAGTAACTGATCTGAGACCAGGTCAACAGTAACTGATCTGAGACCAGGTCAACAGTAACTGATCTGAGACCAGGTCAACAGTAACTGATCTGAGACCAGGTCAACAGTAACTGATCTGAGACCAGGTCAACAGTAACAGATCTGAGACCAGGTCAACACTAACAGATCTGAGACCAGGTCAACAGTAACTGATCTGAGACCAGGTCGACAGTAACTGATCTGAGACCAGGTCAACAGTAACAGATCTGAGACCAGGTCAACAGTAACTGATCTGAGACCAGGTCAACAGTAACAGATCTGAGACCAGGTCAACAGTAACTGATCTGAGACCAGGTCAACAGTAACACACTAACAGGTCTGAGACCAGGTCAACAGTAACAGATCTGAGACCAGGTCAACAGTAACTGATCTGAGACCAGGTCAACACTAACTGATTTGAGACCAGGTCAACACTAACAGGTCTGAGACCAGGTCAACAGTAACTGATCTGAGACCAGGTCAACAGTAACAGATCTGAGACCAGGTCAACAGTAACTGATCTGAGACCAGGTCAACCCTAACTGATTTGAGACCAGGTCAACACTAACAGGTCTGAGACCAGGTCAACAGTAACAGATCTGAGACCAGGTCAACAGTAACACACTAACAGGTCTGAGACCAGGTCAACAGTAACTGATCTGAGACCAGGTCAACAGTAACAGGTCTGAGACCAGGTCAACAGTAACAGATCTGAGACCAGGTCAACAGTAACAGATCTGAGACCAGGTCAACAGTAACAGATCTGAGACCAGGTCAACAGTAACTGATCTGAGACCAGGTCAACAGTAACTGATCTGAGACCAGGTCAACACTAACAGGTCTGAGACCAGGTCAACAGTAACAGATCTGAGACCAGGTCAACAGTAACTGATCTGAGACCAGGTCAACAGTAACTGATCTGAGACCAGGTCAACAGTAACACACTAACAGGTCTGAGACCAGGTCAACAGTAACAGATCTGAGACCAGGTCAACAGTAACTGATCTGAGATTTAATTTATTACTTTAATTACTTTATTTAATTATATTACTCAGTCTGCAAACCAGAATGTGTAAGATCCTGGTCGAATTAAACAGACGGAGGCCCAGCTGAATGGTCAAAAAGGTTTATTCACGGAACGTTCTGAAGTCAAGAATACAAATCAATTCATTTTATACTGACTTCTCACGCTCACACATTCACACAACCATACGCACACAAACACAAACATACGCACACACACACAAACTTGTCCTGTCTGTCTCACTACCCAGCCGACAGAGATAGTGACCTTGTCCTGTCTGTCTCACTACCCAGCCGACAGAGATAGTGACCTTGTCCTGTCTGTCTCACTACCCAGCCGACAGAGATAGTGACCTTGTCCTGTCTGTCTCACTACCCAGCCGACAGAGATAGTGACCTTGTCCTGTCTGTCTCACTACCCAGCCGACAGAGATAGTGACCTTGTCCTGTCTGTCTCACTACCCAGCCGACAGAGATAGTGACCTTGTCCTGCTACACACACTGTCTGTCTCACTACCCAGCCGACAGAGATAGTGACCTTGTCCTGCTACACACACTGTCTGTCTCACTACCCAGCCGACAGAGATAGTGACCTTGTCCTGCTACACACACTGTCTGTCTCACTACCCAGCCGACAGAGATAGTGACCTTGTCCTGCTACACTGTCTGTCTCACTACCCAGCCGACAGAGATAGTGACCTTGTCCTGCTACACTGTCTGTCTCACTACCCAGCCGACAGAGATAGTGACCTTGTCCTGCTACACACACTGTCTGTCTCACTACCCAGCCGACAGAGATAGTGACCTTGTCCTGCTACACACACTGTCTGTCTCACTACCCAGCCGACAGAGATAGTGACCTTGTCCTGCTACACTGTCTGTCTCACTACCCAGCCGACAGAGATAGTGACCTTGTCCTGCTACACACACTGTCTGTCTCACTACCCAGCCGACAGAGATAATGACCTTGTCCTGCTACACTGTCTGTCTCACTACCCAGCCGACAGAGATAGTGACCTTGTCCTGCTACACACACTGTCTGTCTCACTCCCCAGCCGACAGAGATAGTGACCTTGTCCTGCTACACACACTGTCTGTCTCAATACCCAGCCGACAGAGATAGTGACCTTGTCCTGCTACACACACTGTCTGTCTCACTACCCAGCCGACAGAGATAGTGACCTTGTCCTGCTACACTGTCTGTCTCACTACCCAGCCGACAGAGATCGTGACCTTGTCCTGCTACACACACTGTCTGTCTCACTACCCAGCCGACAGAGATAGTGACCTTGTCCTGTCTGTCTCACTACCCAGCCGACAGAGATAGTGACCTTGTCCTGCTACACACACTGTCTGTCTCACTACCCAGCCGACAGAGATAGACAGTGTGTGTAGCAGGACAAGTCTGTCTCACTATCTCTGTCGGCTGGGTAGTGAGACAGACAGTGTGTAGCAGGACAAGGTCACTGTCTCACTACCCAGCCGACAGAGATAGTGACCTTGTCCTGCTACACTGTCTGTCTCACTACCCAGCCGACAGAGATAGTGACCTTGTCCTGCTACACACACTGTCTGTCTCACTACCCAGCCGACAGAGATAGTGATCTTGTCCTGCTACACACACTGTCTGTCTCACTACCCAGCCGACAGAGATAGTGACCTTGTCCTGCTACACTGTCTGTCTCACTACCCAGCCGACAGAGATAGTGACCTTGTCCTGCTACACTGTCTGTCTCACTTCCCAGCCGACGGAGATAGTGACCTTGTCCTGCTACACTGTCTGTCTCACTACCCAGCCGACAGAGATAGTGACCTTGTCCTGTCTGTCTCACTACCCAGCCGACAGAGATAGTGACCTTGTCCTGTCTGTCTCACTACCCAGCCGACAGAGATAGTGACCTTGTCCTGTCTGTCTCACTACCCAGCCGACAGAGATAGTGACCTTGTCCTCGAGACGTTCTCCTTGTTCTCTCCCAAATCTCTAGTCAGGTCGGCACCGAGCTCAGACAGTCTGTGTTTGAAATACCATAAAGGCATATTGTTTCACCCGAATTCTGAAGAGATACTGTCCTGTAGGTTTTCACTCCAAACCTAATCAAGCACACCTGATTCTAATAATTATCTGGTTGTTTAGCTGAATCAGATTAGTTACAACTGGGTTTGGAGTTAAAACCTACAGGAGGGTCTCTCTCCAGGAACAGGGTTGGAGTTAAAACCTACAGGAGGGTTTCTCTCCAGGAACAGGGTTGGAGTTAAAACCTACAGGAGGGTCTCTCTCCAGGAACAGGGTTGGAGTTAAAACCTACAGGAGGGTCTCTCTCCAGGAACAGGGTTGGAGTTAAAACCTACAGGAGCGTATCTCTCCAGGAACAGGGTTGGAGTTAAAACCTACAGGAGGTATATCTCTCCAGGAACAGGGTTGGAGTTAAAACCTACAGGAGGGTTTCTCTCCAGGAACAGGGTTGGAGTTAAAACCTACAGGAGGTTTATCTCTCCAGGAACAGGGTTGGAGTTAAAACCTACAGGAGGGTTTCTCTCCAGGAACAGGGTTGGAGTTAAAAACCTACAGGAGGGTTTCTCTCCAGGAACAGGGTTGGAGTTAAAACCTACAGGAGGGTCTCTCTCCAGGAACAGGGTTGGAGTTAAAACCTACAGGAGGGTCTCTCTCCAGGAACAGGGTTGGAGTTAAAACCTACAGGAGGGTCTCTCTCCAGGAACAGGGTTGGAGTTAAAACCTACAGGAGGGTCTCTCTCCAGGAACAGGGTTGGAGTTAAAACCTACAGGAGGGTCTCTCTCCAGGAACAGGGTTGAGAGAAAGACTGAGAGAGCTGGACCAAATATCAATGACATTTCAGTCAAATGTATTTATAAAGCCCTTTCTACATCAGCTGATATCTCAAAGTGCTGTCCAGAAACCCAGCCTAAAACCCCAAACAGCAAGCAATGCAGATGTAGAAGCACGGTGGCTAGGAAAAACTCCCTAGAAAGGCAGGAACCTAGGAAAAAAACCTAGAGAGGAACCAGGCTATGAGGGGTGGCCAGTCCTCTTCTGGCTGTGCCGGGTGGAGATTAGAAACCTAGAGAGGAACCAGGCTATGAGGGGGGGCCAGTCCTCTTCTGGCTGTGCCGGGTGGAGACATAACATGGCCAAGATGTTGAAATGTTAATAAATGACCAGCTGGATCAGATAATCATAATTACAGTAGTTGAGGAGATGCAACAAGTCAGCACCTCAGGAGTAAATGTCAGTTGGCTTTTCATAGCTGATCATTCAGAGATACAGACAGCAGGTGCGGTGGAGAGAGAATCCAAAACAGCAGGTCCAGGACAAGGTAGCACATCCGGTGAACAGTTCAGGGTTCCAGTTGAAACTAGAGAGAGAGAGGAGGAGACAGAGAGAGAGAGAGAGAGAGAGATAAGGAGACAGAGAGAGAGAGAGAGAAAGAGGGAGAGAGAGATAAGGAGACAGAGAGAGAGAGAGACAGAGAGAGAGATAAGGAGACAGAGAGAGAGAGAGAGACAGAGAGAGAGATAAGGAGAAAGAGAGAATTAGAGAGAGCATACTTAAATTCACACAGGACACCAGATAAGACAGGAGAAGTACTCCAGATATAACAAACTGACCCTAGCCCCCCGACACATAAGCTACTGCAGCATAAATACTGGAGGCTGAGACAGGAGGGGTCGGGGGACACTGTGGCCCTGTCCGACAATACCCCCGGACAGGGCCAAACAGGAAGGATATAACCCCACCCACTTTGCCAAAGCACAGCCCCCACAACACTAGAGGGATATCATCAACCACCAACTTACCATCCTGAGACAAGGCTGAGTATAGCCCACAAAGATCTCCGCCATGGCACAACCCAAGGGGGGTGCCAACGCAGACAGGAAGATCACATCAGTGACTCAACCCACTCAAGTGATGCACCCCTCCTAGGGACGGCATGAAAGAGCACCAGTAAGCCAGTGACTCAGCCCCTGTAATAGGGTTAGAGGCAGAGAATCCCAGTGGAAAGAGGGGAACCGGCCAGGCAGAGACAGCAAGGGCGGTTTGTTGCTCCAGTGCCTTTCCGGTCCCCTTCACACCCCTGGGCCAGACTACACTCAATCATAGGACCTAATGAAGAGATGAGTCTTCAATAAAGACTTAAAGGTTGAAACCGAGTTTGCGTCTCTCACATGGGTAGGCAGACCGTTCCATAAAAATGGAGCTCTATAGGAGAAAGCCCTGCCTCCAGCTGTTTGCTTAGAAATTCTAGGGACAATTAGGAGGCCTGCGTCTTGTGACCGTAGCGTACGTGTAGGTATGTACGGCAGGACCAAATCAGAGAGATAGGTAGGAGCAAGCCCATGTAATGCTTTGTAGGTTAGCAGTAAAACATTGAAAACAGCCCTTGCTTTGACAGGAAGCCAGTGTAGAGAGGCTAGCACTGGAGTAATACGATAAATTGTAATATGATCAAATTGTTTGGTTCTAGTCAAGATTCTAGCAGCCGTATTTAGCACCAACTGAGGTTTATTTAGTGCTTTATCCGGGTAGCCGGAAAGTAGAGCATTGCAGTAGTCTAATCTAGAAGTGACGAAAGCATGGATTAATTTTTCTGCATCATCATTTTTGGACAGAAATTTTCTGATTTTTGCAATGTTACGAAGATGGAAAAAAGCTGTCCTTGAAATATTCTTGATATGTTTGTCAAAAGAGAGATCAGGGTCCAGAGTAACACCGAGGTCCTTCACAGTTTTATTTGAGACGACTGTACAACCATTAAGATTAATTGTCAGATTCAACAGAAGATATCTTTGTTTCTTGGGACCTAGAACAAGCATCTCTGTTTTGTCCGAGTTTAAAAGTAGAAAGTTTGCAGGCATCCACTTCCT
>NC_056461.1:47542435-47552435 GCF_018296145.1 Oncorhynchus tshawytscha | reverse complement strand
CAGGGTTTTGTCCCAGCACCAGTAGAAATACAGCCTGGATTCCAGATCTGTCTGTGCTGTGTTGCTGACAATTACCATAGATGTTTGCAAGACAACAATAACAGATCTGAGACCAGGTCAACAGTAACAGGTCTGAGACCAGGTCAACAGTAACTGATTTGAGACCAGGTCAACAGTAACAGGTCTGAGACCAGGTCAACAGTAACTGATCTGAGACCAGGTCAACAGTAACTGATCTGAGACCAGGTCAACAGTAACTGATCTGAGACCAGGTCAACAGTAACTGATCTGAGACCAGGTCAACAGTAACAGATCTAACAGGTCAACACTAACAGATCTGAGACCAGGTCAACAGTAACTGATCTGAGACCAGGTCGACAGTAACTGATCTGAGACCAGGTCAACAGTAACAGATCTGAGACCAGGTCAACAGTAACTGATCTGAGACCAGGTCAACAGTAACAGATCTGAGACCAGGTCAACAGTAACTGATCTGAGACCAGGTCAACAGTAACACACTAACAGGTCTGAGACCAGGTCAACAGTAACAGATCTGAGACCAGGTCAACAGTAACTGATCTGAGACCAGGTCAACACTAACTGATTTGAGACCAGGTCAACACTAACAGGTCTGAGACCAGGTCAACAGTAACTGATCTGAGACCAGGTCAACAGTAACAGATCTGAGACCAGGTCAACAGTAACTGATCTGAGACCAGGTCAACACTAACAGATTTGAGACCAGGTCAACAGTAACAGGTCTGAGACCAGGTCAACAGTAACAGATCTGAGACCAGGTCAACAGTAACACACTAACAGTCTGAGACCAGGTCAACAGTAACTGATCTGAGACCAGGTCAACAGTAACAGGTCTGAGACCAGGTCAACAGTAACAGATCTGAGACCAGGTCAACAGTAACAGATCTGAGACCAGGTCAACAGTAACAGATCTGAGACCAGGTCAACAGTAACTGATCTGAGACCAGGTCAACAGTAACTGATCTGAGACCAGGTCAACACTAACAGGTCTGAGACCAGGTCAACAAACAGATCTGAGACAGGTCAACAGTAACTGATCTGAGACCAGGTCAACAGTAACTGATTCTGAGACCATTCACAGTACACACTGCAGGTCTGAGACCAGGTCAACAGGAAATTACAGGTTTTAGTCAACTGATAAGAGATTTAATGTTTACTTTACATCACTTTATTTAATTATATTACTCAGTCTGCAAACCAGAATGTGTAAGATCCTGGTCGAATTAAACACACGGAGGCCCAGCTGAATGGTCAAAAAGGTTTATTCACGGAACGTTCTGAAGTCAAGAATACAAATCAATTCATTTTATACTGACTTCTCACGCTCACACATTCACACAACCATACGCACACAAACACAAACATACGCACACACACACAAACTTGTCCTGTCTGTCTCACTACCCAGCCGACAGAGATAGTGACCTTGTCCTGTCTGTCTCACTACCCAGCCGACAGAGATAGTGACCTTGTCCTGTCTGTCTCACTACCCAGCCGACAGAGATAGTGACCTTGTCCTGTCTGTCTCACTACCCAGCCGACAGAGATAGTGACCTTGTACACACACTGTCTGTCTCACTACCCAGCCGACAGAGATAGTGACCTTGTCCTGCTACACACACTGTCTGTCTCACTACCCAGCCGACAGAGATAGTGACCTTGTCCTGCTACACACACTGTCTGTCTCACTACCCAGCCGACAGAGATAGTGACCTTGTCCTGCTACACTGTCTGTCTCACTACCCAGCCGACAGAGATAGTGACCTTGTCCTGCTACACTGTCTGTCTCACTACCCAGCCGACAGAGATAGTGACCTTGTCCTGCTACACACACTGTCTGTCTCACTACCCAGCCGACAGAGATAGTGACCTTGTCCTGCTACACACACTGTCTGTCTCACTACCCAGCCGACAGAGATAGTGACCTTGTCCTGCTACACTGTCTGTCTCACTACCCAGCCGACAGAGATAGTGACCTTGTCCTGCTACACACACTGTCTGTCTCACTACCCAGCCGACAGAGATAGTGACCTTGTCCTGCTACACTGTCTGTCTCACTACCTTGCCGACGGAGATAGTGACCTTGTCCTGCTACACACACTGTCTGTCTCACTTCCCAGCCGACGGAGATAGTGACCTTGTCCTGCTACACACACTGTCTGTCTCAATACCCAGCCGACAGAGATAGTGACCTTGTCCTGCTACACTGTCTGTCTCACTACCCAGCCGACAGAGATAGTGACCTTGTCCTGTCTGTCTCACTACCCAGCCGACAGAGATAGTGACCTTGTCCTGCTACACACACTGTCTGTCTCACTTCCCAGCCGACGGAGATAGTGACCTTGTCCTGCTACACACACTGTCTGTCTCACTACCCAGCCGACAGAGATAGTGACCTTGTCCTGCTACACACACTGTCTGTCTCACTACCCAGCCGACAGAGATAGTGACCTTGTCCTGCTACACACACTGTCTGTCTCACTACCCAGCCGACAGAGATAGTGACCTTGTCCTGCTACACTGTCTGTCTCACTACCCAGCCGACAGAGATAGTGACCTTGTCCTGCTACACACACTGTCTGTCTCACTACCCAGCCGACAGAGATAGTGACCTTGTCCTGTCTGTCTCACTACCCAGCCGACAGAGATAGTGACCTTGTCCTGCTACACACACTGTCTGTCTCACTACCCACCCAGCCGACAGAGATAGTGACCTTGTCCTGCTACACACACTGTCTGTCTCACTACCCAGCCGACAGAGATAGTGACCTTGTCCTGCTACACTGTCTGTCTCACTACCCAGCCAACAGAGATAGTGATCTTGTCCTGCTACACACACTGTCTGTCTCACTACCCAGCCGACAGAGATAGTGATCTTGTCCTGCTACACTGTCTGTCTCACTACCCAGCCGACAGAGATAGTGACCTTGTCCTGCTACACTGTCTGTCTCACTTCCCAGCCGACAGAGATAGTGACCTTGTCCTGCTACACACACTGTCTGTCTCACTTCCCAGCCGACAGAGATAGTGACCTTGTCCTGTCTGTCTCACTACCCAGCCGACAGAGATAGTGACCTTGTCCTGTCTGTCTCACTACCCAGCCGACAGAGATAGTGACCTTGTCCTGTCTGTCTCACTACCCAGCCGACAGAGATAGTGACCTTGTCCTCGAGACGTTCTCCTTGTTCTCTCCCAAATCTCTAGTCAGGTCGGCACCGAGCTCAGACAGTCTGTGTTTGAAATACCATAAAGGCATATTGTTTCACCCGAATTCTGAAGAGATACTGTCCTGTAGGTTTCACTCCAAACCTAATCAAGCACACCTGATTCTAATAATTATCTGGTTGTTTAGCTGAATCAGATTAGTTACAACTGGGTTTGGAGTTAAAACCTACAGGAGGGTCTCTCTCCAGGAACAGGGTTGGAGTTAAAACCTACAGGAGGGTTTCTCTCCAGGAACAGGGTTGGAGTTAAAACCTACAGGAGGGTCTCTCTCCAGGAACAGGGTTGGAGTTAAAACCTACAGGAGGGTCTCTCTCCAGGAACAGGGTTGGAGTTAAAACCTACAGGAGCGTATCTCTCCAGGAACAGGGTTGGAGTTAAAACCTACAGGAGTTTGTCTCTCCAGGATCAGGGTTAGAGTTAAAACCTACAGGAGGTTTATCTCTCCAGGATCAGGGTTAGCGTTAAAACCTACAGGAGGTTTATCTCTCCAGGATCAGGGTTGGAGAGCCTTGGACTAGGTAGATGTAAACCTACAGGAGGGTATCTCTCCAGGAACAGAGTTGGAGTTAAAACCTACAGGAAGGGTCTCTCTCCAGGAACAGGGTTGGAGTTAAAACCTACAGGAGGGTCTCTCTCCAGGAACAGGGTTGGAGTTAAAACCTACAGGAGGGTCTCTCTCCAGGAACAGGGTTGGAGTTAAAACCTACAGGAGGGTCTCTCTCCAGGAACAGGGTTGGAGAGAAAGACTGAGAGAGCTGGACCAAATATCAATGACATTTCAGTCAAATGTATTTATAAAGCCCTTTCTACATCAGCTGATATCTCAAAGTGCTGTCCAGAAACCCAGCCTAAAACCCCAAACAGCAAGCAATGCAGATGTAGAAGCACGGTGGCTAGGAAAAACTCCCTAGAAAGGCAGGAACCTAGGAAAAAAACCTAGAGAGGAACCAGGCTATGAGGGGTGGCCAGTCCTCTTCTGGCTGTGCCGGGTGGAGATTAGAAACCTAGAGAGGAACCAGGCTATGGGGGTGGCCAGTCCTCTTCTGGCTGTGCCGGGTTGAGATTAGAAACCTAGAGAGGAACCAGGCTATGAGGGGGGCCTCTTCTGGCTGTGCCGGGTGGAGACATAACATGGCCAAGATGTTGAAATGTTAATAAATGACCAGCTGGATCAGATAATCATAATTACAGTAGTTGAGGAGATGCAACAAGTCAGCACCTCAGGAGTAAATGTCAGTTGGCTTTTCATAGCTGATCATTCAGAGATACAGACAGCAGGTGCGGTGGAGAGAGAATCCAAAACAGCAGGTCCAGGACAAGGTAGCACATCCGGTGAACAGTTCAGGGTTCCAGTTGAAACTAGAGAGAGAGAGGAGGAGACAGAGAGAGAGAGAGAGAGAGAGATAAGGAGACAGAGAGAGAGAGAGAGAAAGAGGGAGAGAGAGATAAGGAGACAGAGAGAGAGAGAGACAGAGAGAGAGATAAGGAGACAGAGAGAGAGAGACAGAGAGAGAGATAAGGAGAAAGAGAGAATTAGAGAGAGCATACTTAAATTCACACAGGACACCAGATAAGACAGGAGAAGTACTCCAGATATAACAAACTGACCCTAGCCCCCCGACACATAAGCTACTGCAGCATAAATACTGGAGGCTGAGACAGGAGGGGTCGGGGGACACTGTGGCCCTGTCCGACAATACCCCCGGACAGGGCCAAATAGTCAGGATATAACCCCACCCACTTTGCCAAAGCACAGCCCCCACACCACTAGAGGGATATCTTCAACCACCAACTTACCATCCTGAGACAAGGCTGAGTATAGCCCACAAAGATCTCCGCCATGGCACAACCCAAGGGGGGGGGGTGCCAACCCAGACAGGAAGATCACGTCAGTGACTCAACACACTCAAGTGACGCACCCCTCATAGGGACGGCATGGAAGAGCACCAGTAAGCCAGTGACTCAGCCCCTGTAATAGGGTTAGAGGCAGAGAATCCCAGTGGAAAGAGGGGAACCGGCCAGGCAGAGACAGCAAGGGCGGTTTGTTGCTCCAGTGCCTTTCCGGTCCCCTTCACACCCCTGGGCCAGACTACACTCAATCATAGGACCTAATGAAGAGATGAGTCTTCAATAAAGACTTAAAGGTTGAAACCGAGTTTGCGTCTCTCACATGGGTAGGCAGACCGTTCCATAAAAATGGAGCTCTATAGGAGAAAGCCCTGCCTCCAGCTGTTTGCTTAGAAATTCTAGGGACAATTAGGAGGCCTGCGTCTTGTGACCGTAGCGTATGTGTAGGTATGTACGGCAGGACCAAATCAGAGAGATAGGTAGGAGCAAGCCCATGTAATGCTTTGTAGGTTAGCAGTAAAACATTGAAAACAGCCCTTGCCTTAACAGGAAGCCAGTGTAGAGAGGCTAGCACTGGAGTAATACGATAAATTGTAATATGATCAAATTGTTTGGTTCTAGTCAAGATTCTAGCAGCCGTATTTAGCACCAACTGAGGTTTATTTAGTGCTTTATCCGGGTAGCCGGAAAGTAGAGCATTGCAGTAGTCTAATCTAGAAGTGACGAAAGCATGGATTAATTTTTCTGCATCATCATTTTTGGACAGAAATTTTCTGATTTTTGCAATGTTACGAAGATGGAAAAAGCTGTCCTTGAAATATTCTTGATATGTTTGTCAAAAGAGAGATCAGGGTCCAGAGTAACACCGAGGTCCTTCACAGTTTTATTTGAGACGACTGTACAACCATTAAGATTAATTGTCAGATTCAACAGAAGATATCTTTGTTTCTTGGGACCTAGAACAAGCATCTCTGTTTTGTCCGAGTTTAAAAGTAGAAAGTTTGCAGGCATCCACTTCCTTATGTCTGAAACACATGCTTCCAGCGAGGGCAATTTTGGGGCTTCACCATGTTTCATTGAAATGTACAGCTGTACAGCAGGGAAAACAATAGTGGTCCTAAAACGGAACCTTGAGGAACACCGAAACATACAATTGATTTGTCAGAAGACAAACCATCCACAGAGACAAACTGATATCTTTCCGACAGGCCAGAACATGTCCGTGTAGACCAATTTGGGTTTCCAATCTCTCCAAAAGAATGTGGTGCTCGATGGTATAAAAGCAGCACTAAGGTCTAGGAGTGCGAGGACAGATGCAAAGCCTCGGTCTGATGCCATTAAAAGGTAATTTACCACCTTCACGAGTGCAGTCTCAGTGCTATGATGGGGTCTAAAACCAGACTGAAGCATTTTGTATACATTGTTTGTCTTCAGGAAGGTAGTGAGTTGCTGAGCAACAGCATTTTAAACATTTTTGAAAGGAATGGAAGATTCGATATAGGCCGATAGTTTTTAAAATATTTTCTGGGTCAAGGTTTGGCTTTTTCAAGAGAGGCTTTATTACTGCCACTTTTAGTGAGTTTGGTACACATCCGGTGGATGTACACCTTGGCTAACACACACACACCCACACACGCACACACACACTGGTAAGGAGAAGAGAAGAGAAGAGGAGAGGAGAGGAGAGGAGAGGAGAGGAGAGGAGAGGAGAGGAGAGGAGAGGAGAGGAGAGGCCAGAGTGCAGGCCTGGAGCAGGCTGTTAGCCACCCTGAGGCTGTTAGCCACCCTGAGAGGAGAGGAGAGGAGAGGAGGGGAGGAGAGAGAGGAGAGGAGAGGAGAGGAGAGGGAGAGAGGAGAGGAGGAGGAGAGGAGAGGAGAGGCCAAGTGCAGGCCTGGAGAGGGAGAGGAGGAGAGAGAGGAGAGGAGAGGAGAGAGGAGAGGAGAGGAGAGGAGGAGAGGAGAGGAGAGAGGAGAGGAGGGAGAGAGGAGAGGAGAGGGAGGAGAGGAGAGGAGAGGAGAGGAGAGGAGAGGAGAGGAGAGGAGAGATGAGATGAAAATATCTGCAATCATTGCAACATACTGCACCTACAAATACAGTCCTTATATTAATAAATCACTCTTTATCGGCCTGAGTTAGGACTACCTAATGTTTTTTTGGTTTTTTAAACATTTTATGTTACGTTGAAATCTGATGTTTAGGAAGTGGATTTGCTATCGTCATATTTGGCGGTCAATGTTTCTCACTCTGGGCATTAAAACACATTGAACATTGCTGAGGTGAAACATAGGTTGGTGCAGAAAGTGCTCAATCCCAAATTAAAACCTCTTGCAGCATTATTCTCATTATCTGTCTAGAGGAACTGCAACACTCTATGGCTATTTACACAGGCAGCCCATTTCTGATCTGTTGCTCAATTATAAGGCAAAATACCTGATCTGGTTGGTCAAAAGACCAACTGGTAACTAAAAAGATCAGAACCTGGCTGCCTGTGTAAACGCAGCCTTTGTGACAAGCTTATAAGAAAATGGTGTAGTCACCATTAGGTTGGCTAGACAGACTGTACCCATTAGGTTGGCTAGACAGACTGTACCCATTAGGTTGGCTAGACAGACTGTACCCATTAGGTTGGCTAGACAGACTGTATTTAGGTTGGCTAGACAGATTATGTATCCATTAGGTTGGCATTAACAGACTATCCATTGAGGTTGGCTGACAGTGTATCCATTAGGTTGGCTAGACAGATTATGTATCCATTAGGTTGGCTAGACAGATTATGTATCCATTAGGTTGGCTAGACAGACTGTATCCATTAGGCTGGCTAGACAGACTGTACCCATAGGTTGGCTAGACATCTGTATCCATTAGGTTGGCTAACAGACTGATCTGGTTGGTCAAAAGACCACTGGTTGGCTAGACAGACTGTAACCATTAGGCTGGCTAGACAGACTGTACCCATTTGTAGACAGACTGTACCCATTAGGTTGGCTAGAAAAGACTGTACCCATTAGGTTGGCTAGACAGACTGTACCCATTAGGTTGGCTAGACAGACTGTATCCATTAGGTTGGCTAGACAGATTATGTATCCATTAGGTTGGCTAGACAGACTGTATCCATTAGGTTGGCTAGACAGACTGTATCCATTAGGTTGGCTAGACAGACTGTATCCATTAGGTTGGCTAGACAGACTGTACCCATTAGGTTGGCTAGACAGATTATGTATCCATTAGGTTGGCTAGACAGACTGTATCCATTAGGTTGGCTAGACAGACTGTATCCATTAGGTTGGCTAGACAGATTATGTATCCATTAGGTTGGCTAGACAGACTGTACCCATTAGGTTGGCTAGACAGACTGTATCCATTAGGTTGGCTAGACAGACTGTATCCATTAGGTTGGCTAGACAGACTGTATCCATTAGGTTAGCTAGACAGATTATGTATCCATTAGGTTGGCTAGACAGACTGTACCCATTAGGTTGGCTAGACAGATTATGTATCCATTAGGTTGGCTAGACAGACTGTATCCATTAGGTTGGCTAGACAGATTATGTATCCATTAGGTTGGCTAGACAGACTGTATCCATTAGGTTGGCTAGACAGATTATGTATCCATTAGGTTGGCTAGACAGATTATGTATCCATTAGGTTGGCTAGACAGACTGTATCCATTAGGTTGGCTAGACAGACTGTATCCATTAGGTTGGCTAGACAGATTACTGTATCCATTAGGTTGGCTAGACAGACTGTATCCATTAGGTTGGCTAGACAGATTATGTATCCATTAGGTTGGCTCCATTAGGTTGGACAGACTGTATCCATTAGGTTAGCTAGACAGATTATGTATCCATTAGGTTGGCTAGACAGACCCATTAGGTTGGCTAGACAGACTGTATCCATTAGGTTGGCTAGACAGACTGTATCCATTAGGCTGGCTAGACAGACTGTATCCATTAGGTTGGCTAGACAGACTGTATCCATTAGGTTGGCTAGACAGATTATGTATCCATTAGGTTGGCTAGACAGACTGTATCCATTAGGTTGGCTAGACAGACTGTATCCATTAGGTTGGCTAGACAGACTGTATCCATTAGGTTGGCTAGACAGACTGTATCCATTAGGTTGGCTAGACAGACTGTATCCATTAGGTTGGCTAGACAGACTGTATCCATTAGGTTGGCTAGACAGACTGTATCCATTAGGTTGGCTAGACAGACTGTATCCATTAGGTTGGCTAGACAGACTGTATCCATTAGGTTGGCTAGACAGACTGTATCCATTAGGTTGGCTAGACAGACTGTATCCAAACGAGAGCCGTTTATTATATTCAACATAGGAGGGCCAAGCACAGGAAGCAGCTCTTTCAGTAGTTTAGTTGGATTAGGGTCCAGTATGCAGCTGGAAAGTTTAGAGGCCATGACTATTTTCATCATTGTGTCAAGAGATATAGTACTAAAACACTTGAGTGTCTCCCTTGATCCTCGGTCCTGGCAGAGTAGTTGCAGACTCAGAATAACTGAGCTTTGGAGAAATGGAGTCCGTAATTTGCTTTTCGTCAAAGAAGTTCATGAATTTATCACTGCTGAAGTCAAAGCCATCCTCTCTTGGGGAATGATGCTTTTTAATTAGCTTTGCGACCGTATCAAAAATAATGTTGGATTGTTCATATTCTCCTCAATTAAGTTAACAAAATAAGGGGGACATGGTCACTAGTGTAACCAGGAGGAGAGGCCTCATTTAACACAGTAAATTATTCAGGCTTAAGCCATGTCTGAGTCAGGCTAATCACATCAAGATTATGATCAGTGATTAGTTCATTGACTATAACTGCCTTGGAAGTGAGGGATCTAACATTGAGTAACCCTATTTTGAGATGTGAGGTATCACAAT
>NC_056461.1:47527435-47532435 GCF_018296145.1 Oncorhynchus tshawytscha | reverse complement strand
GAGAGGGGAGAGAAAGACAGAGAGAGACGAAGAGAGGGGAGAGAGAGAGAGAGGGAGAGAAAGACAGAGAGAGACGAAGAGAGGGGGAGAGAGAGAGAGAGAGAAAGACAGAGAGAGACGAAGAGGGGAGAGAGAGAGAGAGAGAGAGGGAGAGAAAGACAGAGAGAGACGAAGAGAGGGGGAGAGAGAGAGAGAGAGAAAGACAGAGAGAGACGAAGAAAGAGAGAGAGAGGGAGAGAAAGACAGAGAGAGACGAAGAGAGGGGGAGAGAGAGAGAGAGAAAGACAGAGAGAGACGAAGAGGGGGAGAGAGAGAGAGAAAGACAGAGAGAGACGAAGAGGGGGGAGAGAGAGAGAGAGGGAGAGAAAGACAGAGAGAGACGAAGAGAGGAGGGGAGAGAGAGAGAAAGAGAGAGAGACGAAGAGGGGGAGAGAGAGAGAGAGAGGAGACGAAGAGGGGGAGAGATAGGGGGAGACTTTTCCAAGTTTTACTTTTGATAATTTACTACAAGGGTAAAAATATGTTTACATTGTTGTTTTTTCTCCAATCTTTATATTTCCCCATTGTTAGGTTGTTCTCTACACTACATACAGATGGGCAGCATGTATTTTAACTACTGAGTATTTTGTATACATGTATTTGAAATGTATTTAATGTATTGTATTTTAACTACTGAGTATTTTGTATACATGTATTTGAAATGTATTTAATGTATTGTATTTTAACTACTTCTGAGTATGTTGTATTGCACTGGTCTGAACAACACTCCAATATATTTTAGAACAGGATATTTTAGGAAGCTGTAATTTAGATTTTCACAATACTTTTCTATACCATTTATTTCCGTGGCCCCCTCACCTTACATTAGTATCAGAAGTCTGACGGCACTATGGTGTAATAAGAGCGTCTGCTAAATGAACTAAATATAATTGTATATGTAAACATGAACAAAGCATGCAGAGTATTACTCTAAGCTCTGCCCCAAAACAAGACCAAAGGATAATACCCAGTGTTCATTTTTTAAAAATACGTTTACATTTCGGTCACTTAGCCCGATGCTCTTATCCATAGTGACAGTCCTTTGTAGTTGTATTTCGGTCACTTAGCCCGATGCTCTTATCCATAGTGACAGTCCTTTGTAGTTGTATTTCGGTCACTTAGCCCGATGCTCTTATCCATAGTGACAGTCCTTTGTAGTTGTATTTTGTAGTTGTATTTTGTAGTTGTATTTTATCATTTTAATTTGTAGTTGTATTTTGTAATTGTAATTGTATTTTGTAATTGTAATTTGTAATTGTAATTTGTAGTTGTATTTTGTAATTGTATTTTGTAGTTGTAATTGTAATTTGTAGTTGTAATTGTAATTTGTAGTTGTATTTTGTAGTTGTAATTTGTAGTTGTATTTTGTAATTGTATTTTGTAATTGTATTTTGTAATTGTATTTTGTCATTGTATTTTGTCATTTGTAATTGTATTTTGTAATTGTATTTTGTAGTTGTATTTTATAATGTATAACCATCCCTGGCTATGATCCACTGGGTCCGATCAGAAGACTGGAGGCGTGGCTTAGTTGATGTGTGGTTTTAAGATAGTTCTTTTTTTTGGCCACCCTTGAGAGTAAATGTCATTCTGGTTGATCTGTTCTGTTGCATTGTAAAACACATGTTAAAGATTGAGCACTTTAATGAGGCGTATGAGTTACTCAAGTGTCTACCCCAATGTTAGGATACGATTATTAAATATTATTACACAAGAGTATGAGTTCCTAAACGGGCCATATCCAGACTTGTACGCCTTTCCTACGCAGTTCTCAGTAGTAGACATTCACACTTACATTGCACAGGCGCGCAATGGATTTTGCAGGAGTGGTTCTCTTGCGCACATTGAATAAATGTAATTCAACAGCTGAAAACCCTGTCACTTGCCAAGAGATTATCAGGGACTTTATTATCATCATCAGACTCAATAGAATGGAGAGAACTGGTTCAGAATATTAAGCGTCAATAAAAACCATGTACATATATATACAGGTTTGTCTCCTTTTCAACACCACTTGGTCGATTTAAAAATATGAATAAATAAATATTAAATCATGTCATTAGCCCCACCCCTCGCCCCTCAGACGATCCCGCAAGTGAAGAAGCTGGATGCGGAGGTCCTGAGCTGGCGCGGTTACACGTGGTCAGCGGTTGTGAGTCCGGGTTGGACGTGCTGCCAACCCGGAGTCGGCTTATGGTAGAGAAATTAAACATTCAATTCTCTGGCAACAGCTCTTTCTTTGGGAACCTGAATATTGACTGGTGTTCATCAAGGTGTGTCCGAAAGAGGACACACTGTAACCAGTGCCTGTAATTTACTCAACCTACCAGGGTGTTTACAAACAACACTGTCAGGCGGTGGGTGTATCTGGTGCATGGAAGTCAGGCGCAGGAGAGCAGAGATGAGTGGACAACACACTTGAATAAAAGGCGAAAGCACAAAGTAACAAACCCAATGTGCGAACAAAAAGAACGGTTGCCACTAAACACGGGTAAAAAAGCACCCGGGAATAAACCAACCGGAAACATACCGACCTAACAAATAAACAATCACGCACAAAGACATGGGGGAAACAGAGGGCTAAATACACAACATGTAATGAGGGAACTGAAACCAGGTGTGTGGGAAAACAAGACAAAACCAATAGAAAATGAAAAATGGATCGGCGATGGCTAGAAGACCGGCGACGTCGACCGCCGAATACCGCCCGAACAAGGAGAGGAACCAACTTCGGCAGAAGGTGTGACAAATACTGGGACCAGATTATCCACATATATCGATCACATTTTTACTAGTACTGTAGAATTTTGTTCTAAAGCTTTTTCCATACCCATTGGATGCAGTGATAACAATATAGTGGCTATTCCCAGGAAGAGATCAATGCTATTTCTCTGTAAACAAATTAACAACAGACTTTCAGCATGCTTATGGAGAAGGGCACTCAACATGTACTGCACTGACACAAATGACTGATGATTGGTTGAAATAAATTGTTAATAGGAAGAATGTGGGAGCTGTACTGTTAGATTTGTCTGTCAATGCAGTCTTTGATGTTATTGATCATAACCTGTTGTTGAGAAAACATGTGTTGTGGCTTTTCTACCACAATCTGAGAGAAATACCATTTTTGTCCGTATGGAACATCTTTTTATGTCAGCTCGTAAAACATGAAACAAGAAACATGGGACCAACACTTTACATGTTGCGTTTATATTTTTTTGTTCAGTATAGTGGAACTTAGTCTTATAAATGTACACAATCTCACTGTCTGAAGTGAGAATAACAATGCTCAGAATCTAACTTTTATTTTTTGCTGTAGATATTCACGTGTGGTGGAAGTGAAATATTCAGTAAATGATGTGTTAGGTCATCTCTCCGTCTGAACGTCTTAATGTTGTTGTAGATCACCAGAATGTCAGTGTTATGGCAGTCATGTCTGTGAGACCAGAAGGTGTTTTGTCCCTCTGTCTCAATTAGTTAATAGGACAGTCTGTCTCATTTATTTATGTTAGTAGGACAGGTTAGTAGGACAGATATTTAGTTAATAGGACAGCATAGGATACCCTAGACACACTCCAATTCGCATACAGCCCCAACAGATCCACAGATGACGCAATCGCAATCACACTCCACACTGCCCTTTCCCACATGGACAAAAGGAACACCTATGTGAGAATGCTGTTCATTGACTACAGCTCAGCGTTCAACACCATTGTTGCCACAAAGCTCATCACTAAGCTAAGGACCCTGGGACTAAACACCTCCCTCTGCAACTGGATTCTGGGGCCCCTCAGGGGTGTGTGCTTAGTCCCCTACTGTAGTCCCTGTTCACCCATGACTGTGTGGCCAAACACGACTCAAACACCATCATTAAGTTTGCTGACGACACAACAGTGGTAGGCCTGATCACCGACAACAACGAGACAGCCTATAGGGAGGAGGTCAGAGACCTGGCAGTGTGGTGCCAGAACCACAACCTCTCTCTCAATGTGAGCAAGGCAAAGGAGCTGATCATGGACTACAGGAAACGGAGGGATGAACACGTCCCAATTCTCATCAACGGGACTGAAACGGGTCGTGAGTTTCAAGTTCCATGGTTGTCCACATCACCAAGACAGTCGTGAAGAGGGCATGACACCACCTTTTCCCCCTCAAGATTTGGCATGGGTCCCCAGATCCTCAAAAAGTTTGAGAGCATCTTGACCGGTTGCATCACCGCCTGGTACGGCAACTGCTGGGGCCAAGCTTCCTGCCATCCAGGACCTATATACAAGGCGTGTCAGAGGGAAGCCCAAAAAATTGTCAAAGACTCCAGTCACCCAAGTCAAAGACTGTTCTCTCTGCTACCGCACGGCAAGTGGTTACCTAGAGCGGCAAGTCTAGGTCCAAGAGGCTCCTTAACAGCTCCCCAAAGCCATAAGACTGATGAACAATTAATTAAATGTCAACCCGGACAATTTACATTAACTCGATTGTTTTATTATTATTTATGATTATTTTTTATTAAAATTATAACTATAAATTGACCCCCCTCATTTGTTTTTACACTGTTGCTACTCGCTGTTTATTATCTATGTATAGTCACTTCACCCCTACCTACATGTACAAATTACCTCAACTAATCTGTACCTCGACTAACCTGTACCCCGGCACATTCACTCGGGTACTGTATGTAGCCTCGCTGTTGTTATTTTATTGTGTTACTTTTCTTCTCTTTGTTTTTTAAACTTTATTTTATTTGGTAAATATATTCTTAACTCTTTCTTTAACTGCATTGTTGGTTTTGTAAAATAAGCTTTTCACTGTAAGATCTACACACGTTGTATTCATTAACATTCTCAAGGTTCTGCTCTCCAGAGTTAGAATACCTCATGATAGACCATGTTATTTACAGTCACAGACTGTTCTCTCTGCTGCCTCAAGGCAAGTGGTACCGGAGCACCAAGTCTGGGTCCAAAAGG
>NC_056461.1:47472435-47522435 GCF_018296145.1 Oncorhynchus tshawytscha | reverse complement strand
GACCTGTCAAAGACTTTCGATATTGTTGCTCACTCACTGCTAATTCAGAGGTTTTCCTCAATTGGCCTTGACCAGGCTGCATTTCACTGGTTTAAACATGACTTGACAGAGATAAATCAATGTGTATCTATCTACTGATGGCGTTAAATCAGGTTTCCTCGATATTACGAAAGGTGTCCCGCAGGGGTCTATTCTGGGTCCTGTACCTTTTACTGTTGATATTAATAATATCGATTTATCTGTAAAAAAAAAAAAAAAAAGTGTAACCCGCACTTGTATGACAATGATACTGTTGTGTATGCTATTGCCCCCACGGTTGACCAGGCTCTATCTGAACTACAGTCTGCCTGACACACCCTGACCGTAGATTGCTTTGTATGTTTCTATTGTGATGTGGGTGGGCATTCTATGTTTTTTGTTCTATGTTTTGTATTTCTATGTGTTTGGCCTGGTATGGTTCCCAATCAGAGGCAGCTGTCAATCGTTGTCTCTGATTGAGAACCATACTTAGGCAGCCTGGTTTCTCCCTTGAGTTGTGGGTAGTTGTTTTCTGTTTTGTGTGTATCACCTGACAGAACTGTTTCGTTCTCGGTATTCCTTGTTGTTATTTTGTTTAGTGCTCAGTTTTGATTAAATTTACAACATGATCACTTACCACGCTGCACCTCGGTCCTCTCCTTCTTAGACCTACGACGATTATTACCACGTTGCACCTCGGTCCTCTCCTTCTTAGACCTACGACGATTATTACCACGCTGCACCTCGGTCCTCTCTCCTTCTTAGACCTACGACGATTATTACCACGTTGCACCTCGGTCCTCTCCTTCTTAGACCTACGACGATTATTATATTGATATTGATATATCCATATTGATTGTGTCCATATTGTGTCCATATTGTGTCCATATTGTGTCCATATTGTGTTCGAATTGTGTCCATATTGTGTCCATATTGATTGTGTCCATATTGTGTCCATATTGTGTCCATATTGTGTCCATATTGATTGTGTCCCCGCTTTCAAATATCTGGCCATCTGGAAAGATAAAAAGCTGTCTTTAAAAAAACAAAATGCATATTGATGAGTTAGTAAAAAAGCTGGGGAAAAAAGGGTTTATTCTATAGAAATAGGTCTTGCCTCTCACTAAAATAGTAGAAAGCAGATCATTCAGTCACCGTTCGGTCCTGGAGTATGGCAACATCCTCTATATACGAACGCAGCTGCCACCCCCATTACAGCTGTTAGATGCAGTGGGTTGGTCCTCTGTGATGTCACATTGCTACGTTTTCATTTATAAAAGCCCTTTTTCGGTCCCACAGTACCGAAAACGCATCATACTGAGGAGAGCTTTCTTGGTATCTAGAACTCTTCAGAAAGGAAGAAAGGCGAGAATGACCAGAGGACGGGTGAGTGGCCCTTTATCAAGAGGGCAGGGCCCTTCCTCATTGGCCACTCGGCCTGTCTGTCTCCACCAGATGTTGTGAGATTGGTTCATTTCCCATTAGTGATACATCGAAACTAGTATTTGAAAGAGAACCACGTGTTTGATACCATTCCATTTACTCCGTTCTATCCATTAAGCCCTACTATGAGCCCAGTCCTCCTCCTCTGATTGAAAGTGCCACCAGCCACCACTGTCCTGTCTGTGATGCCAAATACCTTGCCTCCAGATGCACTTGGTAAGATGATAGAGTTGATGAGGGGACGTTTTTATATTCAGGGTGAGAAGAATGTTTCTCTTTCGTATCCATGGTGACTGCTTTGTGGTACAATCCTTGTTTTATACAGACTTTTCCTTGGTTTTTTCGGCCTGTTCAGACCGGCCTATTTCTCTTATAAAACATTGTTTCTGTGTTAATTTCATTGAGGTTTGTGTTTAGTCACGGTCTGTCCTGTTGTCCAGGTATCATAGTGTCGAGTTGCCCATCCGTGTAGATGATGGTTGCCACAGTTACCTTTGACACAACCAGAAGGAACCGCCTACCAGTAGGTGAGAATCAACGTGATTGGTTCCTCTTAGTTCTATTTCCTTCAATGTTCACTTCCCGGGGCGTGTCATTTGTCCTCGATCTGCCCATATTCGCCAATGGCCTGTTAGGTAGACGGGAGAGTGACAGGCAGGCAGACAGTAGCAGCAGACAACAATTATAATTTATATAAGCCTGTCACAAACCATAAGTAGAGTCTACAGTAAAATCTAGTCAATGTGTCAGTCTACTCTACAGTAGTCAACGTGTCAGTCTACAGTAGTCAACGTGTCAGTCTACTGTAGTCAACGTGTCAGTCTACAGTTGTCAACATGTCAGTCTACTCTACAGTAGTCAACATGTCAGTCTACTCTACAGTAGTCATCATGTCAGTCTACAGTAGTCAACGTGTCAGTCTACAGTAGTCAACGTGTCAGTCTACAGTAGTCAACATGTCAGTCTACTCTACAGTAGTCAACATGTCAGTCTACAGTAGTCAACATGTCAGTCTACTCTACAGTAGTCATCATGTCAGTCTACAGTAGTCAACGTGTCAGTCTACAGTAGTCAACGTGTCAGTCTACAGTAGTCAACATGTCAGTCTACTCTACAGTAGTCAACATGTCAGTCTACAGTAGTCAACATGTCAGTCTACAGTAGTCAACATGTCAGTCTACAGTAGTCAACATGTCAGTCTACAGTAGTCAACATGTCAGTCTACTCTACAGTAGTCAACATGTCAGTCTACAGTAGTCAACATGTCAGTCTACAGTAGTCAACGTGTCAGTCTACAGTAGTCAACGTGTCAGTCTACAGTAGTCAACGTGTCAGTCTACAGTAGTCAACAGTAGTCAGTCTACAGTAGTCAACAGTAGTCAACGTGTCAGTCTACAGTAGTCAACGTGTCAGTCTACAGTAGTCAACGTGTCAGTCTACAGTAGTCAACGTGTCAGTCTACAGTAGTCAACATGTCAGTCTACAGTAGTCAACATGTCAGTCTACAGTAGTCAACATGTCAGTCTACAGTAGTCAACATGTCAGTCTACAGTAGTCAACATGTCAGTCTACTCTACAGTAGTCAACATGTCAGTCTACAGTAGTCAACATGTCAGTCTACAGTAGTCAACGTGTCAGTCTACAGTAGTCAACGTGTCAGTCTACAGTAGTCAACATGTCAGTCTACAGTAGTCAACGTGTCAGTCTACAGTAGTCAACGTGTCAGTCTACAGTAGTCAACGTGTCAGTCTACAGTAGTCAACGTGTCAGTCTACAGTAGTCAACGTGTCAGTCTACAGTAGTCAACGTGTCAGTCTGCAGTAGTCAACGTGTCAGTCTACAGTAGTCAACATGTCAGTCTACAGTAGTCAACATGTCAGTCTACAGTAGTCAACATGTCAGTCTACAGTAGTCAACATGTCAGTCTACAGTAGTCAACGTGTCAGTCTACAGTAGTCAACGTGTCAGTCTACAGTAGTCAACGTGTCAGTCTACAGTAGTCAACATGTCAGTCTACAGTAGTCAACATGTCAGTCTACAGTAGTCAACATGTCAGTCTACAGTAGTCAACATGTCAGTCTACAGTAGTCAACATGTCAGTCTACAGTAGTCAACATGTCAGTCTACAGTAGTCAACATGTCAGTCTACTCTACAGTAGTCAACATGTCAGTCTACAGTAGTCAACATGTCAGTCTACAGTAGTCAACATGTCAGTCTACAGTAGTCAACGTGTCAGTCTACAGTAGTCAACGTGTCAGTCTACAGTAGTCAACGTGTCAGTCTACAGTAGTCAACATGTCAGTCTACAGTAGTCAACATGTCAGTCTACAGTAGTCAACATGTCAGTCTACAGTAGTCAACATGTCAGTCTACAGTAGTCAACATGTCAGTCTACAGTAGTCAACATGTCAGTCTACAGTAGTCAACATGTCAGTCTACTCTACAGTAGTCAACATGTCAGTCTACTCTACAGTAGTCAACGTGTCAGTCTACAGTAGTCAACATGTCAGTCTACAGTAGTCAACGTGTCAGTCTACAGTAGTCAACGTGTCAGTCTACAGTAGTCAACATGTCAGTCTACAGTAGTCAACGTGTCAGTCTACAGTAGTCAACGTGTCAGTCTACAGTAGTCAATGTGTCAGTCTACAGTAGTCAACATGTCAGTCTACAGTAGTCAACATGTCAGTCTACAGTAGTCAACGTGTCAGTCTACAGTAGTCAACGTGTCAGTCTACAGTAGTCAACGTGTCAGTCTACAGTAGTCAACATGTCAGTCTACAGTAGTCAACGTGTCAGTCTACAGTAGTCAACATGTCAGTCTACAGTAGTCAACATGTCAGTCTACTCTTCATTAGTTGTACACATATTGTTTTTCTCCCGTCTGTCCCCCAGTTATGGTGTAAACCAATCCGTCCGTTTAGCATAGTGATGGTCAGGAACACTGGCAGGGAAACCATCAAATCCTCAAAGTTTTAGAGAGTTAAGTAAGTCCTAATTGCCAATTAGTTTGATCTTTAATCCAAAATTAATTTAATTGGCTAATTTAAAGTTTTCCTGGAGCGTAAGGTAATAGGTTTTAAAACAGGAGACATCAAGGTTTGTTTGTTAATAGACCACTCAGAAAAAGTCCACAGTAGTACCTCAAACCCAGCTTAACCAGTCAGAGAGGAATCACACACACACACACACACACACACACACACACACACACACACACACACACACACAACACAAAAACACATGACTCATTTTTGGGGGCGGGAGCCTCTCACCATCTTCACAAAAACGTTGTCATTACCATGATAGCTGACCATTCAGTGTTACTCCTAGGAGTTCAGCTTCAACCTGGCCATGTCTACATCACCTGCCATCACATGGTTGGAGAGTTAATTAGCCAATAGAACCCAGAGAATGTTCAATGGTCACACCCTTTATACACAGCTCCAGTTTGAGGTTTAGGTCTAAGAGAATGTTTTGAACCAAAACACTGCTCTGAGGGACACCACATATCTGATGTTAGAGAAGCTTCCCGTAAAGAACATTCTCTGGGTTCTATTGGCTAATTAACTCTCCAACCATGTGATGGCAGGTGATGTAAAGCCAAAGCAAGTGAGTTTCTTCAATAACAGTTTATGATCAATAACATCAAAAGGCTGCACTGAAATCTAACAATACAGCTCCAACTATCATCTCATTATCAATTTATTTTAGCCAATCATCAGTCATCTGAGTCAGTGCAGCACAAGTTGAGTGCCCTTCCCTATATGCATGCTGAAGTTGCAGGTGAGGCTAACTCATCAAGTGACCATGACCAACTCATGCCTGCTACACTTTCATTTTGCCACATTATAATTATCCACTAGGACTGCCAATCGATTCAAAAATGTAATCGTGTTTTTCCGCTGTGATTAAGCAAAGTCATGATTTGCTCAAATTTGTAACGTCTGCTTCCAACTCACACTCTCAAACACGTAGATCCCCCGAACGCAGCTCGCTCTCCAGATCCCAATCACCTGAATTCTGATCACACACCTGTATGTCATTATCACACACTATTTAGTTCAGTTCTTTGCACCCCATCACTGTGAGGTATTGTTTGTTTTGTGACACACTTCTATTCAGAGCTCTGTTTTTCCCCGTGATTGAATCCTCCCGTGTATGATAGTTTTGGCCTGCCTCACTATCGACAACTTTTGCCTATTTCCTGCCTGTACCTATAGCGGATTTCCTGTTATCAAGCTATTGCCTGATCTCCCGGACGACGTTACTAGCCTTTTCCCTGCCTGTACTGTTGCCTTGTTGGACCCCCTTGTTTATGACCTTCTGCCTGCCCCTGGACCCTGCCCCTGGACCCAGCTACCTGTCCCTGGGCCCAGCTACCTGCCCCTGGACCCTGCTACCTGCCCCTGCACCCAGCTACCTGCCCCTGCACCCAGCTACCTGCCCCTGCACCCAGCTACCTGCCCCTGGACCCAGCTACCTGCCCCTGGACCCAGCTACCTGCCTCCTCCTGTGGTCCTTGACCTTTAAACACCTGCTGCTCCCTGCGCTTGAAACCAGCTCTCTGTCTCCCATCGTGTTCATTACAAAACTGAGTTGTAATGTAAGATTTTTTTTTATACAAAAATTGTCTTGATTTTGTCCAAAGTAAGGCTTAGCAAAATCAGGTAAATTGATAAACAGTCTTTCTTTACCCTCAACTTGTTTTGACATCGCGTTGTTGTAAAATGTTACATATTTTGGATGTTTTCAGTGTATTTTCAATGCTTTTTTTTGTGCATTCAAATTACAAAGACTTAACTTGTTGTGGCTGCAATCCCGATATCGGGAAAAGTGTCATCAACAACCGCTGAATAGCATAGCGCTACATTCAATCAATATTACTACAAATATTTATATTCATGAAATCACAAGTGCAATATAGGAAAACACAGCTTAGCCTTTTGTTAATCCACCTGTCGTGTCAGATTTTGAAATGATGCTTTTCAGCGAAAGCAATCCTAGCGTTTGTGTCAGTTTATCGATCGCATGACAAAACATTAAGTACACTTAGCATCAGGTAACTTGGTCACGAATCAAAAAAGCCATCAAATGAATTGTTTACCTTTGATGATCTTCGGATGTTTTCCCTCATGAGACTCCCAGTTACACAACAAATGTTCCGTTTGTTCCATAAAGATTATTTTTATATCCAAAATACCTCCGTTTGTTTGTTGCGTTATGTTCAGAAATCCACAGGAAAGAGCGGTCACGACAACGCAGACGAAAATTCCAGATAATATCCATAATGTCCACAGAAACATGTCAAACGTTTTTTATAATCAATCCTCAGGTTGTTTTTAAAATATATAATCGATAATATATCAGCCGCAAATGTCTTTCACAGTAGGAGAGGAAAAAGCAATACCTATCCAAACTCTGTTGCCCGAGCAAAACTCATGTGACCGCTTGACGCAATGTTATCGTTCTGGCTCATTTTTCAAAATAAAAGCCTGAAACTATGTCTGAAGACTGTTGACACCTTGAGGAAGCGATAGGAAAAGGTTCATATCCCTTTAAATCCAGCAAAGGAAGAAATTATGGAACATGGAGTTTTCAAAATAGCAGCCACTTCCTGTTTTGATTTTCCTCAGGGTTTTGCCTGCAATATCAGTTATGTTCTACTCACAGACAATATTTTGACAGTTTTGGAAACTTTAGAGTGTTTTCTATCCAATACTAATAATACTATGCCTACCAAATGGCAAAAGGCGTCCTGTGGGGACGGGGACCTGGGATTAAAAATACAAAATAAATACAATATAAATATAAATATAGGACAAAACACACATCACGACAAGAGAGACAACGCAACACAACAGAAGGAGAGACGTAAAACAACAACATAGGCAGCAACACACGACAACAGAGCATGTGAGGAGAGCAATTCTATTTCACTACCACATGTGAAAGTGAGATTTTCACATGGAGCTTTCTTACATGTGAAACTGCAAATTGGATTTTCACATGTTAATGTAAATGCCACATGTGAACATGAAATTTTCACATGAACAAGTTTTTCACGTGTTTAAACGCATATCCGATTTTAAGAACTGTAAATTTCACCGCAATTCACATGTAAGGTGAAAACATGTTTTTCTTCTCGCACATGAAAATGTGGTGTTAACATGTGGTGTTTAACATGTGGTGTTTAACATGTGGTGTTTAACATGTGGTGTTTAACATGTGGTGTTTAACATGTGGTATTAACATGTGGTGTTAACATGTGGTGTTTAACATGTGGTGTTAACATGTGGTGTTTAACATGTGGTGTTTAACATGTGGTGTTAACATGTGGTGTTTAACATGTGGTGTTTAACATGTGGTGTTTAACATGTGGTGTTAACATGTGGTGTTAACTCTAAATGTAATACATGTGAAAATAAGGTTTCATATAAGAAATATAAGAAATCCCTCCATCCCTCCATCCCTCTATCCATCCCTCTATCCCTCCATCCATCCCTCTATCCCTCCCTCTATCCCTCCATCCATCCCTCCATACCTCCATACCTCTGTCCCTCCCTCCATCCCTCTATCCCTCCATCCATCCCTCTGTCCCTCCATCCCTCCATCCCTCTATCCCTCCATCCATCCCTCTATCCCTCCATCCTTCCCTCTATCCCCCATCCCTCCCTCCTCCCTCCCTCTATCCCTACCTCCCTCCCTCTATCCCTCCATCCATTCATCCCTCCATCCCTCTATCCCTACCTCCCTCCCGCTATCCCTCTATCCCTCCATCCATCCCGCTATCCCTCCATCCATTCATCCCTCCATCCCTCTATCCCTACCTCCCTATCCCTCCCTCCATCCCTCCCTCCATCCCTCCCTCCATTCATCCCTCCATACCTCCATCCATCCATCCATCCCTACCTCCCTCCATCCCTCCATCCATCCTTCCCTCCCTCCCTCCCTCCCTCCCTCCCTCCCTCCCTCCCCCTCCCTCCCTCCATCCCTCCATCCCTCCATCAATCCATCCCTCCCTCCCTCCCTCCATCCCTCTATCCCTCCATCCTTCCCTCTATCCCCCAACCCTCCCTCCCTCTATCCCTACTTCCCATTCATCCCGCTATCCCTCTATCCCTCCATCCATTCATCCCAGCCATCCCTCTATCCCTACCTCCCTCCCTCTATCCCTCCCTCTATCCCTCCCACCATACCTCCATCCATCCCTCCCTCCATTCATCCCTCCATCCATCCATCCCTCCATCCCCCCCTCCATCCATCCCTCCATCCCTCTAGTCCTCCATCTGTCTGTTCTCAAGGGTAAAACTGGGAGGAGAGGAATCGTAATAAGGCTCTGGCGGCTCCTTTTATGACTGTGGAAACAAACCTCTCACTTTTCCCCGTCTAACAAGGTGTGTGTGTGTGTGTGTGTGTAACATCTCTCTCACGGACTAACTAGGTCGTAGCTGTCAACCTATAGCGAGGCCAGGCCAGGTGATATACACAGAACTGGAGAAACATCCCTCATAGGAGAGGAGGAGACAGGGGAGGCCATGCTAGGTGATATACATAGAACCCAAGAAACATTCATCCCTCATAGGAGAGGAAAGAGGGAGAGGGGGAGAGAGAGGGAAGAACCAAGAGAGCATAGGCGGTTAAGAAGGCAGAAGGGGTGATCAGACCTTGAAGAAAATCTATTCCTCATTCTTCTACCTTCCTTACCCATCATAACTCTTCTCCCTCCTACCTACTGTCTTCCCTTCGCTGCCCCCTCCCCACCCTCATACCCTGTAGCATGGGCGCGACTTTGATTTTAGAAGTGTGTGTGTGGGGGGGGGGGACAAGCATGTAAAGCTCATTTCCTGTATTTCCACTAGTGCTGTCCCCAACAATAAAAACTATTGGTCAACCAAGAGTAAGTATTCTTTTCTTTCAATCAATCAACATTTTTAAACGTTTATTTTTCCATATATAGACACATCCTATGTGTTTATTACATTCAAATCAACTATATGTACTGAACTTGTCTGATGCTTTAAGCACGCTGTTTTGATTCAATAATTAAAACACACAAATGACTCAAGTGGGAGCCAGAGATCAAGATAGTCTAACCAGAAGAGAGAAAGAAAAAAACCTCTTCCCGATCCCTTCTTCTCCTGCTGCTACTGGCCTTCGTAGAATTACCCCCCGAAGTTACCGGAAAAAGACAACCTTTTCCATTTGGAAATGTATCTTACCATTTCTACCAATCTACCTACCGGTTATGGTTACCATTTCTACCGATCTACCTACCGGTTATGGTTACCATTTCTACCAATCTACCTACCGGTTATGGTTACCATTTCTACCGATCTACCTACCAGTTATGGTTACCATTTCTACCAATCTACCTACCGGTTATGGTTACCATTTCTACCGATCTACCTACCGGTTATGGTTACCATTTCTACCGATCTACCTACCGGTTATGGTTACCATTTCTACCGATCTACCTACCGGTTATGGTTACCATTTCTACCGATCTACCTACCGGTTATGGTTACCATTTCTACCGATCTACCTACCGGTTATGGTTACCATTTCTACCGATCTACCTACCGGTTATGGTTACCATTTCTACCAATCTACCTACCGGTTATGGTTACCATTTCTACCGATCTACCTACCGGTTATGGTTACCATTTCTACCGATCTACCTACCGGTTATGGTTACCATTTCCGTAGAACTGTTTCCTTCCATTTATACTAGTCTTTGTATCTCATAGTCTGTTGTTAATCTATATTCTAAATCTAAATTAAAACTACACAAATCTAAAAGTTCATTTTACTGCCGTTGCCAACTACGTAAAAAAAAAAAAATACCCGACATAAAGCCAAGACATAAAAACCATTGCAGCCTGCAGGTAGAAAATATCCTGTAAAATACCACCAGTTGCCCAACCCGTTTCTAATCTAATGGGTATAATTAAATTATAGTACTGCCCCCTGCTGTTAAATTATATTAAAACCTCTTGCGTCGACCCGAGACGCAGACGTCTCATCTAGCCATCAGCAAATGCAAATGCGCTACGCCAAATGCTAATAGCACTCGTTAAAACTCAAACGTTCATCAAAACACACATGCAGGGCACTGAATTAAAGCTACACTCGTTGTGAATCTAGCCAACAAGTCAGATTATTAAAATGCTTTTCGGCGAAAGCATGAGAAGCTATTATCTGATAGCATGCAACACCCCGAAATACCTGAAGGCGACGTAAACAAAAGAATTAGCGTAGCCGGCGCTACACAAATAGCAGAAATAAAATATAAAACTTTCATTACCTTGGACGAGCTTCTTTGTTGGCACTCCTATATGTCCCATAAACATCACTATTGGGTCTTTTTTTCGATTAAATCGGTCCATATATACCCAAAATATCCATCTATGGAAACTGTGTGATTCTGAAAAAAACACAGTTTCAAAACGCTACGTATTTTGTCCACGGTGTGTCTGCAATCAACATGAAACATTGTATCAACTATCAACTAGGTCGCCCAGAAACTAGCAAACTTGAAACATTGTATCAACTATCAACTAGGTCGCCCAGAAACTAGCAAACTTGAAACATTGTATGAAATATTCTGATCTCTCAGAGTTTCCCATTGCCTGTGAGCTCAGGACAGACACAACTGTAGGCTATTTGTGCAAATGATGAGAAGTAATCAGGTATTTTATGACGTTTCTACTGGATCAGAGCATTACATTTTTCCCTTTCATGACAAGTGGTTATTGAAAGGGAGAGTGCTGGAGATATTGTTCAAATGCTTTGAGAAACTATTGTCATTCTCAATTGATTCTAAAAAATAAATTTAGTTTACTTGCTGTTTGGGGCGAGGAGAAATTACTTTGAGAAACTCAACAGCTCGTTAGTGATGGTGAGTTAAACCAATCAGAAATACTATCAGACATCCCCCAAACGGGCACATTTATAGGCCTACATTTGCGCGCAGGCCAGGTAGACTAGTCCTACTTCTATCTGCGTAGTCAGGTGTGCGTCCTTACTCGACATTGGCAGGAGCGTTTCAAACAAAAGACAATTAATAAAATTGACAAAACTTTGTAAGTGGAAATAAATCAACAAAAAAACGTGTTTCTCAGAAGCGTAGCATCTGACAATGAAAACGGTAAATCACGGTGCTAATAATATATTCAATGCATTAACAGGAATTACCGTAACCAAACAAACATTGCAGATTAGAAATGATGAGAAATAACGGTCAGATGTAGCAATACTACTGGTGAAATACGTCATGTGGAATTAATAGACACAGCAGACAACGTATAAAATTACGTTATAAAAAAGTGAATACCCACAAAATGGTGGGAGAGAGCGCATTCTGGAGAGAGACGTGCCTTGGACGTCTGATCCACAATCCCCATATTCTTGGACCGCGGCATCCCCGCGGCCTCCTCAATGTATTAGTCTACTGACACAGGCACTAATCAGACAGGTGTCTCGTGTGCCATGAAAAGAAAAGTAGCTCTTTGCAACTGCTCGACTACAAAAAAAATCTCATGTTTTCAATACAGAACCCTTTTGTCAAACAGTACTCCAAATAAGGCATCCAGACCTTACGAAAGTTGCACTGTACACCCTTCATCTTGTAATAAATCAAATGTTGTGATGCATAACTTGACATTGCTGATATCCATTGTGACATGTGTATTAGTATTTGTATTTATTAGTTCCTGTCAAGGCAGCAGCTACTCTTCCTGGGGTTTATTATGGATCCCCATTAGTTCCTGTCAAGGCAGCAGCTACTCTTCCTGGGGTTTATTATGGATCCCCATTAATTCCTGTCAAGGTAGCAGCTACTCTTCCTGGGGTTTATTATGGATCCCCATTAGTTCCTGCCAAGGCAGCAGCTACTCTTCCTGGGGTTTATTGTGGATCCCCATTAGTTCCTGCTAAGGCAGCAGCTACTCTTCCTGGGGTTTATTATGGATCCCCATTAGTTCCTGTCAAGGCAGCAGCTACTCTTCCTAGGGTTTATTATGGATCCCCATTAGTTCCTGCCAAGGCAGCAGCTACTCTTCCTGGGGTTTATTATGGATCCCCATTAGTTCCTGCCAAGGCAGCAGCTACTCTTCCTGGGGTTTATTATGGATCCCCATTAGTTCCTGCCAAGGCAGCAGCTACTCTTCCTGGGGTTTATTATGGATCCCCATTAGTTCCTGCCATGGCAGCAGCTACTCTTCCTGGGGTTTATTATGGATCCCCATTGGTTCCTGCCATGGCAGCAGCTACTCTTCCTGGGGTTTATTATGGATCCCCATTAGTTCCTGCCATGGCAGCAGCTACTCTTCCTGGGGTTTATTATGGATCCCCAATAGTTCCTGCCAAGGCAGCAGCTACTCTTCCTGGGGTTTATTATGGATCCCCAATAGTTCCTGCCAAGGCAGCAGCTACTCTTCATGGGGTTTATTATGGATCCCCATTAGTTCCTAATAGGGTAGCAGCTACTCTTCATGGGGTTTATTATGGATCCCCAATAGTTCCTGCCAAGGCAGCAGCTACTCTTCCTGGGGTTTATTATGGATCCCCAATAGTTCCTGTCAAGGCAGCAGCTACTCTTCCTGGGGTTTATTATGGATCCCAAATAGTTCCTGCCAAGGCAGCAGCTACCCTTCCTGGGGTTTATTATGGATCCCCAATATTTCCTGTCAAGGCAGCAGCTACTCTTCATGGGGTTTATTATGGATCCCCATTAGTTCCTATTAGGTAGCAGCTACTCTTCATGGGGTTTATTATGGATCCCCATTAGTTCCTGCCAAGGCAGCAGCTACTCTTCCTGGGGTTTATTATGGATCCCCATTAGTTCCTGTCAAGGCAGCAGCTACTCTTGCTGGGGATTATTATGGATCCCCATTAGTTCCTGTCAAGGCAGCAGCTACTCTTCCTGGGGTTTATTATGGATCCCCATTAGTTCCTGTCAAGGCAGCAGCTACTCTTCCTGGGGTTTATTATGGATCCCCATTAGTTCCTGTCAAGGCAGCAGCTACTCTTGCTGGGGATTATTATGGATCCCCAATAGTTCCTGTCAAGGCAGCAGCTACTCTTCCTGGGGTTTATTATGGATCCCCAATAGTTCCTGCCAAGGCAGCAGCTACCCTTCCTGGGGTTTATTATGGATCCCCAATAGTTCCTGTCAAGGCAGCAGCTACTCTTCATGGGGTTTATTATGGATCCCCATTAGTTCCTATTAGGGTAGCAGCTACTCTTCATGGGGTTTATTATGGATCCCCATTAGTTCCTGCCAAGGCAGCAGCTACTCTTCATGGGGTTTATTATGGATCCCCATTAGTTCCTGTCAAGGCAGCAGCTACTCTTGCTGGGGATTATTATGGATCCCCATTAGTTCCTGTCAAGGCAGCAGCTACTCTTCCTGGGGTTTATTATGGATCCCCATTAGTTCCTGTCAAGGCAGCAGCTACTCTTGCTGGGGATTATTATGGATCCCCATTAGTTCCTGTCAAGGCAGCAGCTACTCTTCCTGGGGTTTATTATGGATACCCATTAGTTCCTGTCAAGGCAGCAGCTACTCTTCCTGGGGTTTATTATGGATCCCCATTTGTTCCTGCCAAGGCAGCAGCTACTCTTCCTGGGGTTTATTATGGATCCCCATTAGTTCCTGTCAAGGCAGCAGCTACTCTTCCTGAGGTTTATTATGGATCCCCATTAGTTCCTGCCAAGACAGCAGCTACTCTTCCTGGGGTTTATTATGGATCCCCATTAGTTCCTGGCAAGGCAGCAGCTACTCTTCCTGGGGTTTATTATGGAACCCCATTAGTTCCTGTCAAGGCAGCAGCTACTCTTCCTGGGGTTTATTATGGATCCCCATTAGTTCTTATTAGGGTAGCAGCTACTCTTCCTGGGGTTTATTATGGATCCCCATTAGTTCCTGTCAAGGCAGCAGCTACTCTTCCTGGGGTTTATTATGGATCCCCATTAGTTCCTGTCAAGGCAGCAGCTACTCTTCCTGGGGTTTATTATGGATCCCCATTAGTTCCTGCCAAGGCAGCAGCTACTCTTCCTGGGGTTTATTATGGATCCCCATTAGTTCCTGGCAAGGCAGCAGCTACTCTTCATGGGGTTTATTATGGATCCCCATTAGTTCCTGCCAAGGCAGCAGCTACTCTTCCTGGGGTTTATTATGGAACCCTATTAGTTCCTGTCAAGGCAGCAGCTACTCTTCCTGGGGTTTATTATGGATCCCCATTAGTTCCTGCCAAGGCAGCAGCTACTCTTCCTGGGGTTTATTATGGATCCCCATTAGTTCCTGCCAAGGCAGCAGCTACTCTTCCTGGGGTTTATTATGGATCCCCATTAGTTCCTGCCAAGGCAGCAGCTACTCTTACTGGGGTTTATTATGGATCCCCATTAGTTCCTGTCAAGGCAGCAGCTACTCTTCCTGGGGTTTATTATGGATCCCCATTAGTTCCTGCCAAGGCAGCAGCTACTCTTCCTGGGGTTTATTATGGATCCCCATTAGTTCCTGCCAAGGCAGCAGCTACTCTTCCTGGGGTTTATTATGGATCCCCATTAGTTCCTGTCAAGGTAGCAGCTACACTTCCTGGGGTTTATTATGGATCCCCATTAGTTCCTGTCAAGGCAGCAGCTACTCTTCCTGGGGTTTATTATGGAGTTCCTGCCAAGGCAGCAGCTACTCTTCCAGGGGTTTATTATGGATCCCCATTAGTTCCTGCCAAGGCAGAAGCTACTCTTCCTGGGGTTTATTATGGATCCCCATTAGTTCCTGCCAAGGCAGCAGCTACTCTTCCCGGGGTCCAGCAAAAATTAATGCAGTTATTCAAAATTTATAAACATTACAAGACATTCACAACAGATTTCACAACATAAGTGTGTGCCCTCAGGCCTCTACTCTACTACCACATATCTACGTGAACGTGTGTTTAGTGAGTCCGTTATCCGTGTCTGTGCCTATGTTTATGTTGCTTCAGGGTCCCCACTGTTCCATAAGGTGTGTTTTTATCTGTTTTTTTAAATCAAATTGGACTGTTTGAGTTACTAGATGTGGAATAGAGTTCTGCCTCAGTGCTAACAGTATAACTCTGGTTCATAGGCACATCATTACTGCACACAACGGCTCTTGGGATCAGCAGAGGCATTCAGGGGCAGTTTTTTTATTTTACCTTTATTTAACTAGGCAAGTCAGTTAAGAACAAATTCTTATTTTCAATGACGGCCTACAGGGGAACAGTGGGTTAACTGCCTGTTCAGGGGCAGAACGACAGATTTGTACCTTGTCAGCTCAGGGGTTTGAACTTGCAACTGGTTACTAGTCCAACACTCTAACCCCTAGGCTACCCTGCCGCCCCAATTAGAGGAACATAAATTAGGTTACTTACATTGTGTCTTCCAACGCCCCCCTGGGATAATGTACATTTGCTGAAGCATTATGATGACTCAGCGACAAAACGGTAGGGATTAACTGAGCTGGGTTTGGATCATTGATAAGTCATTGTCTCAACACAGCCTTATAATAATGCTGTGAAAGGATCCAGCAACCCAGATGATTTGGGTGGATTCCATCCTCCTTATAAAACGATCTTTGTTTCCAGAAGGTATTGTCAATAAATGTTACATCCACAGAGCTGCAATAGTCTGGTAGCCAGTTATGGAGGGATAAAAGCCTGCTGAACTGTTCAATACCACGATTCAGGGAGGGCAGAGGGACAGATATTATGGGGTGTTTGTTGGTGTCAAGTAGTGACCCAATCAGTTTCTTTTTTTAAATCCATCTTCAGCTGTTCTGTGTTGCCCTTCATAATGTCATTGTATCCCACATGAACTATGATAGACTCAATTTCTCGATGCTGGTTTAAAATGTTTGGGAGCAGCTTATTAAATGTCCGATCCAAGCACTGAGACATTTCTCACCATTGAACTGCCCGATACAAACGTCCAAGAGAAGGCGATGGAGAAATCAGCCTATGAATACCCCTTTCACACAATTCATTGAGCCTTACACGGGCCCCACGAGAAGCAGGATAGCATTTGCAAGCTGCTCCCAGCGATAGGTCCAGGCCCTAACCCACAGCAGGCAGAGCCCGGTCACATCCAGAGGGAAAGGAGCAGAACTCGACAACGAAGCCGCTGCTGGACTCTGCGTAGTTAGGGGCCGATTACCAACCTTCCAATTAATGGCAATGCATTTCTTAGCTGCTATAAATTCTAGGTTACACAGTTTTTTCTGATAACAGTCTCCAGTATCAACATTTCCAAGCAAACAAAAACAGGGAGAAGGGAGAATCTGTAGACATGATGAGATTTTTTTTTAAGCATGCAAATATATATTTTGTGTTTTCCCAACTCCAGCAGAGGAAGTATATGTATATATTATATATTATATTAATATATATTACATTTATGTCTGATATTATATGAACATGACTGGGCCTTCTAACAAATCTTCATCCATTCATCAATAGTGTCTCCCGGGTTTTCCTCATATTTTTAGTTTGACATGTTTTGTGTCTGACATGTTTTTGTGTCATTGAGTATAAAGCCTCTATCAACCCTTGATAACGGTTTGGAAATCAACTTTAGAGGTTTGTCAGACTACCTTTTAAAATAGTTTCAATCTTCCAAGCTTCTGACTTTGTCCTGTGTTTTCTGCACAGAGAGAGATTAAAGTGTTGTATCAGTAAAAGTTCACCTCGGGCTGGTCTTCCCTGGTTGACTGACCCTGCTAATGTGAGGACAGACGCTGGGAGACGAGAAGCAAGTACAGGAAAGGGTATATTTAATAAATAACAGACATGAAACAAAATAACGGACAGTGTTCTGGACAGGGGAAACATAACAACATTTAATGGTGGCACGGGGATCAAACTGAGGAACAGACAGATATAGAGGAGGCCGTCAACAAAGTGAAGGAGTCCAGGTGAAACATAACAACATTAATGGTGACACTGTGATCAAACTGAGGAATAGACAGATATAGAGGAGGCCGTCAACAAAGTGAAGGAGTCCAGGTGAAACATAACAACATTAATGGTGACACGGGGATCAAACTGACAGATATAGAGGAGGCCGTCAACAAAGTGAAGGAGTCCAGGTGAAACATAACAACATTAATGGTGATACGGGGATCAAACTGAGGAATAGACAGATGTAGAGGAGGCCGTCAACAAAGTGAAGGAGTCCAGGTGAAACATAACAACATTAATGGTGACACGGGGATCAAACTGAGGAACAGACAGATATAGAGGAGGCCGTCAACAAAGTGAAGGGGTCCAGATGAAACATAACAACATTAATGGTCACACGGGGATCAAACTGAGGAACAGACAGATATAGAGGAGGCCGTCAACAAAGTGAAGGAGTCCAGGTGAAACATAACAACATTAATGGTGACACTGTGATCAAACTGAGGAATAGACAGATATAGAGGAGGCCGTCAACAAAGTGAAGGAGTCCAGGTGAAACATAACAACATTAATGGTGACACGGGGATCAAACTGACAGATATAGAGGAGGCCGTCAACAAAGTGAAGGAGTCCAGGTGAAACATAACAACATTAATGGTGATACGGGGATCAAACTGAGGAATAGACAGATGTAGAGGAGGCCGTCAACAAAGTGAAGGAGTCCAGGTGAAACATAACAACATTAATGGTGACACGGGGATCAAACTGAGGAACAGACAGATATAGAGGAGGCCGTCAACAAAGTGAAGGGGTCCAGATGAAACATAACAACATTAATGGTCACACGGGGATCAAACTGAGGAACAGACAGATATAGAGGAGGCCGTCAACAAAGTGAAGGAGTCCAGGTGAAACATAACAACATTAATGATGACATGGGGATCAAACTGAGGAACAGACAGATATAGAGGAGGCCGTCAACAAAGTGAAGGAGTCCAGGTGAAACATAACAACATTAATGGTGACACAGGATCAAACTGAGGAACAGACAGATATAGAGGAGGCCGTCAACAAAGTGAAGGAGTCCAGGTGAAACATGAAACATAACAACATTAATGGTGGTACGGAGATCAAACTGAGGAACAGACAGATATAGAGGAGGCCGTCAACAAAGTGAAGGAGTCCAGGTGAAACATAACAACATTAATGGTGATACGGGGATCAAACTGAGGAACAGACAGATATAGAGGAGGCCGTCAACAAAGTGAAGGAGTCCAGGTGAAACATAACAACATTAATGGTGACACGGGGATCAAACTGAGGAACAGACAGATATAGAGGAGGCCGTCAACAAAGTGAAGGGGTCCAGGTGAATCCAATGAAGCGGCGATGCGCGTAACGATGGTGACAGGTGTGCGTAATGATGGGCAGCCTGGCGCCCTCGAGCACCAGAGAGGGGGAGCAGGGAGCAGGCGTGACAGCTAAGAGCCCCTATCACCATTTGATTCTGCTCAGTTGAGCAAAGACCAAGAATTTACTTGGTGTGCATTTCTACATTATATTATCCAAGAATAGAAATGACCATAATTCCCCAGATCCCAGACTGTAGCTCACCCATCAACTCAAGATGGAACTTTATATCCGTTCACTGATTGTTATAATATACTATAAAACTGAGCTCCGTAGACTGGCCTTCCCTGGCTGTCTGACCCTGCAGGGACATCTGTCACCATCTGATCCTGCTAAGACATGATGAGAATAGTGTTGTGTACTGACTGTGCACCGTGAAAGTCTAGCCCGTGGAGCTGTTTTATGCGTAGTCCGTGTGAAAAGTAGGGAATTAGCTGACTGATCGATAACGTCACATTGCACTACTCACATTGCACTGTCAAAAAGCGTCAGAATATCGGTCTTAAATGGTTTGGCCGCTGGTTTCATTGTTTGATTCAGGTCTAGTGTGATTGAGGGTAAAAAAAAAAATAGCTAAAGTTAGTGAACTAGCTAGTTAGCTAGATTTAGCCAACGTCTGGCCTTACTAACGCCTTCAAACTGAAGGATGACTCTCTCTCTCTCTGTCTCTCTCTCTGTCTCTCTCTCTCTCGCTCTCTCTCTCTCTCTCTCTCTCCATCCCTGATTCTCGCTCCCCTCCTTCCTTATCTCTCCCTTCTTCCCTCTCTCTTCCTTCTTCCCTCGCTCCCTCTCCCTCCTTCCCTATCTTTCCCTCCTTCCCCCTCTCTCGCTCCCTCTCCCTCCTTTCTCTCCCTCCCTTTCTCCGTTTCCATTCTTCCCACCGCATCCCTCTCTATTTCTTCTCAATCTCTCTCCCTCTCTGTCTCTCCAACCTCCTCTCCTCCTCTTTCCCTACCCCTCTACCTCTCAAAAGCTTTTGTGACAAACTAGGTTCAAACCCAGGTCCAGGTTGTCTGTGTGCTTCAACACCACACTAGCCTGCTATAAAGAAGACTGTGTTAGCCTGCTAACCTAATGACAGAAGAATATGTTAGCCTGCTGAGCTAAAGCCAGAAGAATATGTTAGCCTGCTGAGCTAGGGTGACCAGACGTCCCCGTTTTCCGGGGACAGTCCCCGGCTGGAGCTGTCCCCGGAAATGTCTCCGTTTTTAACTGTGCGTTAAAAACAGATCGCATAGTGAAATATTTTACTTGGCAAGAAAGACCAGGCAGCAGAGCCTACCGGTTGACGTCTAAATGACTTTGTGCTTGTATGGTCCAGCAGAGGGGGCTGCTCGCTATAGCAGCTTCATTCACTCTTCTTCTTCTACAAACTACTTGCTCACGATAGTTTTAGAGAAAACTGCTGTGGAAAACTCGGCCAGAAGCTAGCAAGTATCAGGTGAATCCACAACATCACCGCAAACGTCTTTTCAAGCCAGTCGTTTGAGATACTAGCTAGTGATGTTATAATGTCACAATGTATTATATAGATAGATGATCTGCTCTATAAGGTTTTAAATAGGTTATGCTAGCTAACGTTAGCTATGTAGATTAAGCTAGCTAGCTACTGTTATAGCTAGGTTTTTTTTAAACGTTCACACGTAAACATGCAGTGGACGGGCTAATTTGAAAATATGATTGCATTAAATGAATGCACAATTAATTCTGATAATATTTTTGTAGGTTACAATTTTAATGGTTTGGCATTATAATAAGTTAGGTGAAAATATTTTTAGAAATGTTCATGGATAACATTAGCAGTGAAGAGAAAGGAGAGGAGGAAGACTGGGATAGGAAGAAGAGTGAAGGAGACAGAGGGGGAAAGGTAAAGATATGATTACAGAACCTGCCAATTTATTATTCCAAACAATGGTTTTGAGATCAAAACAATGGGAATCTGTTAACCAAAGTATTTAGTCTAATAGTGTACAATTTATTCATACAGATTGGAGAGGAAGGAAAAGGAAAAATGAAGGGAGTAAAAAGAGTGAAGCGAGGAGGGTGTAGAAGAGTGAAGCGAGGAGGGTGTAGAAGAGTGAAGCGAGGAGGGTGTAGAAGAGTGAAGCGAGGAGGGTGTAGAAGAGTGCAGCGAGGAGGGTGTAGAAGAGTGAAGCGAGGAGGGTGTAGAAGAGTGCAGCGAGGAGGGTGTAGAAGAGTGAAGCGAGGAGGGTGTAGAAGAGTGAAGCGAGGAGGGTGTAGAAGAGTGAAGCGAGGAGGGTGTAGAAGAGTGAAGCGAGGAGGGTGTAGAAGAGTGAAGCGAGGAGGGTGTAGAAGAGTGAGGCGAGGAGGGTGTAGAAGAGTGAAGCGAGGAGGGTGTAGAAGAGTGAAGCGAGAGGGTGTAGAAGAGTGAAGCGAGGAGGGTGTAGAAGAGTGAAGCAAGGAGGGTGTAGAAGAGTGAAGCGAGGAGGGTGTAGAAGAGTGAAGCGAGGAGGGTGTAGAAGAGTGAAGCGAGGAGGGTGTAGAAGAGTGAAGCGAGGAGGGTGTAGAAGAGTGAGGTGGAAAGGTGAAGAGAAGGAAAAGAAGACAAGTGAAGAAAAGAGAAGGAGAAAGATTGGAGGAGAAGAAAGGGTTAAGAGAGTGGAGAAGAGTGACAAGGACAGTGAAGAAGAGCAGACAGAGGAGATACAATGACTCTTTCTAAGAAACGGAAATGCACTTCATGAAAAGCATGATGAGAGAATTTCCATTTATACGCTCAGGTCAAGACGATAGAATTGTTCACTGCACCCTTTGTCATTCCTCTCTTTCAATAGGCAGCGGGGGAATAACGGCAGTGGTAGAACATCAACAGACAAAAAAGCATAAAGCCTCTCTGATTGGCTGTGTTGGTTTGCTCTCTGTCACCACATTCTTCAAGAAGGTAGAACCTTCCCAAGAAGAATATGGTTTATCTGTGCAGTTACAGATCTATGGACTGCACAGCACAACTGACACGGAAGCTTTATGAGCCAAAGTTTACACGTGCTAGGACAAAATGTGATGCCACAGTGAGTAACGTGTTAGCACCATGGCCAACTACTTTGGTAACACAGGACCTAGACCAGGTTGAATTTGTGTCCCTGTCCATTGATGCGTCCAATCATGGACATGTAAAGCTGCTGCCAATAGTAGTCAGATATTGTCAGATATATGATGGCAGCACATCTGTGGAAACAAAACGGCTTGATTTTGTTGAATTGAATGGAGAAACAGCAGAGGAAATTGCAGCTGAGGTCCTGGTGGTCATCCCAAAAATGTAACCTGGAAAACATTCTCTGCCAACAACACAAATACCAACTTTGGAGGACTGAATAGACTGGGGAGGGTCAATGTCCATACCAACGTTAAAAATGCTCTGCAGTGGGAGGTGATTGGCTGAGGTTGTCCTGCCCACATCATTCATAACAGCGGGAGGTGATTGGCTGAGGTTGTCCTGCCCACATCATTCATAACACGGCCAGAACAGCTTTGGATGTGATGTTATTCCAAAGATATTTGGATACGTTCATATTTTCACCGTCAGAGTAGAAAGACTAAAGAGCTTTGGTGAGTGTGTTGGCCAGGAGTCGCATAACATTTTAGGCACAGCAATGTTTACTGGCTGTCCGTGCTCCCTGCTCTAGAAAGAGTGCTGAAAAGGTGCCATTGAAATCCTTTTTTCTTTCTGAAGACAGGTGCCTTGTTGTCCTGTGAACAATGTTTCGAAGATCCACTGACTGAACTTTGGCTGGCCTTTGTCCAGGGAAACTTGACCGTATTCAGTGACACGATCAAGATGCTCGGAGGCCAGGACCACTGTGCTGTGGAGTCCGCTGCTATTCTGAGAAACGTTGAGGCAGAATTGACTGATGACAACTTCATTCCAGTTTTGGTCAGAGGACTTCTGAGAGAGAAATTAGAGCCGTGTCTAAACAGAGCTTTCTCAAAACATCCTGATCATTCTTCACTACGGCTGTGAACTACTTGCAAGCATTGGGGAAAGCACACAGATCATCTAAAATATTTACATTGTCTCCTTTTAAAAAGGCAACCTCAGCGTGAAGAGATCCAGAAGGCAGCAGCCACACTGCAGGAAAAATGCCCCAATGTGACCATCAATGAGGATGCATTGTGTGACGAGGTTATTGGCCTGCAAGAGATCCATAAAGGGGGGATCGCTTGAAGAATGGAAAACATCTGAGACACCGCTCAGTCAGAGATGGAGCATGGTGGTTACCCACTTCAAAGATAATGACATCCTACACACTAACCTGGCTAGATTAAAGTCTGATGTCATGTGCTTACCTGGAAGTAATGCACCAGTCGAGAGAGTGTTCTCCCAAATGAATGATCTATGGACAGCAGCAAGAAATAGGTTCACTGTTCCTACCATCAAGGCCATGCTTATTGCGAAGACAAACTTCAACCTCCCCTGCCAGGAGTTCATGGAGAAGCTGGCCAAAGACAGAGCAATCCTGAAGAAAATACATTCTTCTGAGAAATATACAGATTAGGTTGGTATAATTATATTATGTAGTTACCAATCTCATCAGCATCTTATTTCTTTATTATGTTAAGTAATTCACAAATACTATTGTCTGTATTTTTCAATTTTGCTCATTTTCTCTTTTGCTCTTATTCTAGCAGGACCACTGAATGGTTGTTCAGATCGGTTCTGTCTTGGCTGTAGTGTTTCTGTAGTATAGTTGTTTTCTCTGTCACAGTGGGCCTGTTAGACTAAATACATGAAACCGGAAAAAACAGACAATAGTATTTGTTTCATAGATAATAACATTGGATATTTTAATGATATATTGACCTCCGAACTGGAAATGTCCCCAGTTTTCATTTCAGAAATCTGGTCATCTTATGCTAAGCTAAAGCCAGAAGACTGTGTTAGCCTGCTGAGCTAAAGCCAGAATACTGTGTTAGCCTGCTAAGCTAAAGCCAGAATACTGTGTTAGCCTGCTAAGCTAAAGCTAAAAGACTATGTTAGCCTGCTAAGCTAAAGCCAGAAGACTATGTTAGCCTGCTAAGCTAAAGCCAGAAGAATATGTTAGCCTGCTGAGATAAAGCCAGAAGAATATGTTAGCCTGCTGAGATAAAGCCAGAAGAATATGTTAGCCTGCTGAGCTAAAACCAGAAGAATATGTTAGCCTGCTGAGCTAAAACCAGAAGAATATGTTAGCCTGCTGAGCTAAAACCAGAAGAATATGTTAGCCTGCTGAGCTAAAACCAGAAGAATATGTTAGCCTGCTGAGCTAAAGCCAGAATAATATGTTAGCCTGCTGAGCTAATGATAGCATGTTCCCCAGTGTTGAATGACAAAGCAACCTCACCTTGCTATCCCTAGAGTCTTCTCATCGGTGTAGGGTGAAGTTGCCTCTGGACGCTGATCTTGAGTCAGTTTGGCATTTCACCCACTAATGTTGGGGGGAGGGTGAGCTGATCCCAGGGGAAACTTCTCCCCGGAGCACCCATGTTGTTCTCACTCAGCATTATCCTCCTTAGAGACATTCAGGTTATCTTCTTAATGACTCTGGTTAATCGACTAATTAGTGATAAAATGCTCTAATGAGGTTTATGCTAATGACATGCTAACGACATCTTAATTAGCCACCTAGTTACAACAGAAACCATAGAGACCTGTGTTAGTATCTATCTGTAATAAGAATTGAAGATGACTTTAGTATGTAACCTATAGAAGGCAGAGATACTGGTGGAAAGAGACAGACAACACTATCTCTCACCACAACACACTCACATCTGGGTTAGCTCAATCTGGGTTAGCTCCTTCTGGGTTAGCTCCATCTGGGTTAGCTCCTTCTGGGTTAACTCCTTCTGGGTTAGCTCCTTCTGGCTTAGCTCCATCTGGGTTAGCTCCATCTGGGTTAGCTCCATCTGGGTTAACTCCATCTGGCTTAGCTCCTTCTGGGTTAGCTTCATCTGGGTTAGCGCCATCTGGGTTAGCTCCTTCTGGGTTAGCTCCAGTTAGCTCCATCTGGGTTAGCTCCTTCTGGGTTAACTCCTTCTGGGTTATCTGGGTTAGCTCCATCTGGGTTAGCTCCATCTGGGTTAACTCAATCTGGGTTAGCTCCTTCTGGGTTAGCTCCATCTGGGTTAGCTCCTTCAGGGTTAGCTCCTTCTGGGTTAGGTCCATCTGGGTTAGCTCCTTCTGGGTTAGCTCCATCTGGGTTAGCTCCTTCTGGGTTAGCTCCTTCTGGGTTAACTCCTTATGGGTTAGCTCCTTCTGGGTTAGCTCCTTCTGGGTTAGCTCCATCTGGGTTAGCTCCATCTGGGTTAGCTCCTTCTGGGTTAGCTTCATCTGGGTTAGCTCCATCTGGGTTAGCTCCTTCTGGGTTAGCTCCTTCTGGGTTAGCTCCTTTTGGGTTAGCTCCTTCTGGGTTAGCTCCATCTGGGTTAGCTCCATCTGGGTTAACTCCATCTGGGTTAGGTCCTTCTGGGTTAGCTCCATCTTAGCTCCATCTGGGTTAGCTCCTTCAGGGTTAGCTCCTTCTGGGTTAGGTCCATCTGGGTTAGGTCCATCTGGGTTAGCTCCTTCTGGGTTAGCTCCATCTGGGTTAGCTCCTTCTGGGTTAGCTCCTTCTGGGTTAACTCCTTCTGGGTTAGCTCCTTCTTGGTTAGCTCCATCTGGGTTAGCTCCATCTGGGTTAACTCCATCTGGGTTAGCTCCATCTGGGTTAGCTCCTTCAGGGTTAGCTCCTTCTGGGTTAGCTCCATCTGGGTTAGGTCCATCTGGGTTAGCTCCTTCTGGCTTAGCTCCATCTGGGTTAGCTCCTTCTGGCTTAGCTCCATCTGGGTTAGCTCCTTCTGGGTTAGCTCCTTCTGGGTTAGCTCCTTCTGGGTTAGCTCCTTCTGGGTTAGCTCCATCTGGGTTAGCTCCTTCTGGGTTAGCTCCTTCTGGGTTAGCTCCATCTGGGTTAGCTCCTTCTGGGTTAGCTCCTTCTGGGTTAGCTCCATAACAAGTTCATCAATTCAGGTAATTAACAGGCTTTGTGTTCAATTCCATTTAATTTTGAATTAAACATAAAATTATTTAATTCAATGATACAATTCAAATTTCAACAATCTTCACGTTTTGAAACTGAATTAGAATTCAGTAAATGGAATTGAGTTTATATATTTTAAAAATGGCTGCATGATTTATGTTCTATATTTCCAGTATAGGCTGTCTACACAGTGACATGATCAACATGAAAAGTCTGAGGGAATTGAACTCGAATTGGAATTTGTGGAATTGTTAGGGATACTGTTGAATTGGGAATTGAATTCTTGGAATTTACCTAGCATTGGAATTAAGAGGAATTGAATTATTTTAATTGAATTACATTTCATTTACAGGGAGAGGGAATTCAATTATATCTGAATTTGTGGAATTAACCTCAACACTGATCAAATCTAATTGTATTTGTCACATGTGTTGAATACAACAGGTGTGGAAATGCTTACAAGCCCTTAACCAACAATGCATTTCAAGATATGGAGTTGAGAAAATACATCTCCGCCCACGTCTCTCCCATAAATGTCAGTAAATGACTGTGCACTTGCTCAAGGTTGCACTGGCCCCACTGAACACTATACTGTTAGTCATTGTTAGCTTGCCTTTGTCTCTGTCACTTAATAATTAACTGTATTTTTAATATAACCAATGAATGCATTAATTACAGTGAATTATAAACGAATAAATGACTTCACACTACACCTTTTTAGAAATTAAATCCTAGCATCACTATCAAGGTTTTTCAAGCACCACACGACATTGCTATACTAAAACATATCTTTGTTCCTTGAATAAAACACCCACATTCCCTTAATCCCTACAGCAGAGCAGGAGAAAGGATAATAACGGCATGTGTAATAGTCAAATAATCTCCATTTAACAGGGCCTGAAACTAAAGTAGCCCTGGGCCAAACTGGTAATCAAGCTGACAGGAGTCATCCAGTTTGGCCCAGGGCAAGCCTCCATTGGGGTTACTGTGGTGCTATAGTGTTGAGGGTTTAGAGTTCCGTGGGTTCTAGGTTGCCTTGGCGATAACTCCCCGGACAAAATCTGTGTGGTGTGACTCACCAAGTGGCTCTGGTCCCTCTCCAAGCAGCTCTGTACTTCTTGGCTAAGGGCAGTGAGCACTTCACTCAAGGGGGCCTTGACGAACCACACTGGTTTACAGGTATGCAGGCCATCCTCCTCATCAGATCAACATTAAATCTGCAATATCTAACTTTTTGGGCGACCTGACCAAATTCACATAGAAATGTGTGTAATAGATCGGTCATTCTCACTGAAAGCAAGTCTAAGAAGAGGTAGATCTATTCTATGTGCACTATTTCTATGCTTCCTGTTCTTACGTTTCGTTTTGTGTCTATGGGTTTTGTACACAGAACTAATAGAACACATCCATCTAGAACACATGTATGTATCTAGAACCAATACAACACATCTATCTAGAACTAATAGAACACATCCTTCTAGAACCAATAGAACACATCAATCTTGAACTAATAGAACACATCCATCTAGAACCAATACATCACATCCATCTAGAACACATATATCTACAACCAATAAAACACATCCATCTAGAACCAATAGAACACATCTATCTAGAACACATCCATCTAGAACCAATAGAACACATCTATCTAGAACCAATAGAACACATCTATCTAGAACATATCTATCTAGAACCAATAGAACACATCTATCTAGAACACATCCATCTAGAACCAATAGAACACATCTATCTAGAACATATCTATCTAGAACCAATAGAGCATATATATCTAGAACACATCTATCAAGAACCAATAGAACACATCTATCTAGAACCAATATAGGACATCTATCTAGAACCAACAGAACACATCCATCTAGAACCAATAAAATACATCTATCTGGAACCAATAAAACACATCTATCTAGAACACATATATCTAGAACCAATAGAACACATCTATCTAGAACCAATAGAACACATCCATCTAGAACCAATAGAACACAGTAAACAATCGCATCAGTCTCAAATCATGCATATTCATATAATTCCAGTCCGAACTCAATTTTAAAGCCCCACCAACCCCAGATTGAGTGATATTAAAGAGGAATTCCAGCATTTGATATGTATCACTCTTACCTTGATTGTAGTTCCCCCAAACAGTTCTTTATATACAGTATTGTGAAATTACTGTGATTATTGGTATTATTGGACTGTTTTGAAAACAATTGAATTCTATCCACCTGGTTGAAAGGTGACTTTGCCTCCATGCACTCAATGTATCACCCACAAACATCGACCCAATAGTCAATATTATCAAACAAGTTTTGCAAGTGATACTGTCAGTGCACAGAACAACAGGCATGTGGATTAAAGAAAAAATCATTTTTGCCAAAATGTGTACCAAGCTCATGATTACTGTTAATTTCAGTAAAACAGTCAATGCAGTTGTGATACAGAGGCAATTAGTGTTCCAACAAAGTACAGCAATCAGAGATTAATGGAACTACAGGGCCTATAGCAGCCACTCTAGACCAGGTGATTAATGGAACTACAGGGACTATAGCAGCCACTCTAGACCAGGTGATTAATGGAACTGCAGGGTCTATAGCAGCCACTCTAGACCAGGTGATTAATGGAACTGCAGGGTCTATAGCAGCCACTCTAGACCAGGTGATTAATGGAACTGCAGGGCCTATAGCAGCCACTCTAGACCAGGTGATTAATGGAACTACAGGGCCTATAGCAGCCACTCTAGACCAGGTGATTAATGGAACTACAGGGTTTATAGCAGCCACTCTAGACCAGGTGATTAATGGAACTACAGGGCCGATAGCAGCCACTCTAGACCCGGTGATTAATGGAACTACAGGGCCGATAGCAGCCACTCTAGACCAGGTGATTAATGGAACTACAGGGCCTATAGCAGCCCCTCTAGACCAGGTGATTAATGGAACTACAGGGCCTATAGCAGCCCCTCTAGACCAGGTGATTAATGGAACTACAGGCCTATAGCAGCCACTCTAGACCTGGTGATTAATGGAACTACAGGGCCTATAGCAGCCACTCTAGACCAGGTGATTAATGGAACTACAGGGTCTATAGCAGCCACTCTAGACCAGGTGATTAATGGAACTACAGGGCCGATAGCAGCCACTCTAGACCAGGTGATTAATGGAACTACAGGGCCTATAGCAGCCCCTCTAGACCAGGTGATTAATGGAACTACAGGGCCTATAGCAGCCACTCTAGACCAGGTGATTAATGGAACTACAGGGTCTATAGCAGCCACTCTAGACCAGGTGATTAATGGAACTAGACAGGGTCTAGCAGCCCTCTAGACCAGGTGATTAATGGAACTACAGGGCTATAGCCCCTCTAGACCAGGTGATTAATGGAACTACAGGCCTATAGCAGCCCCTCTAGACCAGGTGATTTAATGGAACTACAGGGCCTATAGCAGCCACTCTAGACCAGGGCCTATAGCAGCCACTCTAGACCAGGTGATTAATGGAACTACAGGGTCTATAGCAGCCACTCTAGACCAGGTGATTAATGGAACTACAGGGCCTATAGCAGCCCCTCTAGACCAGGTGATTAATGGAACAACAAGGCCGATAGCAGCCACTCTAAGCTTTATGACACAATGAACACAACTTTAACTCTGAGGTTCTCCCTACCTTTGCACTGCAGCCACTGGATGGAACTAGATGTATCTGAGGTCCCTCCCCTTTCCATGGTTGTGACCCCCAGTCGCTTCCCGATGGATGTGCGTTGCCCCTGATCCTACATCCTACTGCCCAATGGCTACATCACATTTGTGGCAATGCCTCAGGTTGCACACCCTGTTCTCACATCAAGTGATTATTCTACCTATCAGACTATTCTCAATTTAATCAAATGGGTATGAACAGCCACTCTAGACCAGGGGGGAATACATGGAACTACAGGGTCTATAGCATCCGTATGCACTCAAATTGCAAATGGAGGTCGTTTTCCCTAGACCGGTACAGGGTCTATAGCCCCCCCAGGTGATTAGCCAGGTAGGCTACCTGGAACCGGTTTTTAGCAGTACACATGAGAAATAAATACAGTAGCAGCTGGGATCCTCCTCTTTTTTAAAAAAAAATCAGAAACCATCAAAACTCTACTTTCACACAGGATTGCATAAAGAAAAGTCTTATGGCTTTTATAAAAACACTTATTTAATTTCACGTATATCAACCACTGTTTGGGAATCACGCAGCCTCTCGCTGTGTGACAGGTGATACTCCACCCAAACTCTGTATGCCATGGGGCTCTCCAATCATGTTCCTACAGCTACCAAGCGCTTAATTTGGGAAACCAAGTGAAACGTGTTTTCGGGGGAGGGGGAACATCGATAATAACATGTTTTCAAAAACAAAACATATTTAATTAAACATGTCGACCAGCCCTTTATCTCTGCTCTGCTCGAGAAAAGGAATGAAGGAGATAAGAGTTGTGGTAGATGGAAAAACACAGTGATTAAATATTCTGTAACTAAGGCTGTGTCAACCTATTAATTATGAAAATATACAAAATGCGCTTTTTACGTCACGGATCAAAATCAAATACACATTCACTATAATTGTAGGCTAACTGTGAGCTGCCCTGCACAATCAATGAACCAACAGCATCGCCTAGGCTTATAAGTTCTCTCCCCGACTCATGGATAGGACGTTTGGAGCATAGCGTGAGGTAACTAGTCCATCCAGTATGTCAGTAATACAGTGCACACAAAAGGAGATTAGTACAATTGGTTTAATTTTGGAGTATAGGCTATACCAATTATGTCCCAAAGACATATTGGTTAGAGCGTTGGACTAGTAACCGGAAGGTTGCAAGTTCAAATCCCCAAGCTGACAAGGTACAAATCTGTCGTTCTGCCCCCTGAACAAGGCAGTTAACCCACTGTTCCTAGGCCGTCATTGAAAATAAGAATGTGTTCTTAACTGACTTGCCTAGTTAAATAAAGGTTAAAAAATAATAATAATATTGAATCAGTTTTGTTTTTCTGTCATGCGTAATACAATGGCAAGACAAAGTATAAAATACCCTTTTGGAATGATCTGGATTTCTGCATAAACTGGTCATAAAATTAGATCTGATCTTCATCTGATCTGACTTCTGATCAGATCATCGAAGTCACAACAACAGACAAACACAGTCTGCTTAAACTAGTATCACACAAATGATTGTATTTTTCTTGTCTATATTGAATACATAATTTAAACATTCACAGTGTAGGTTGGGGAAAGTATGTGAACTCCGAGGCTAATGACTTCTCCAAAAACTCATTGGAGTCAGGAGTCAGCCTACCTGGAGTCCAATCAATCAGACGAGATTGGAGAAATTGGTTAGAACTGCCTTGCCCTATAAAAAAAACACTCACACAATTTGAGTTTGCTATTCACAAGAAGCATTGCCTGATGGGAACCATGCCTCAAACAAAAGAGATCTCAGAAGACCTAAGATTAAGAATTGTTGACTTGCATAAAGCTGGAAAGGGTTACAAAAGTATCTCTAAAAGCCTTGATGTTCATCAGTCCACGGTAAGACAAATTGTCTATAAATGCAGAAAGTTCAGCACTGTCGCTACTCTCCCTAGGAGTGGCCGTCCTGCAAAGATGACTGCAAGAGCACAGAGCAGAATGCTCAATGAGGTTAAGAAGAATACTAGAGTGTCAGCTAAAGACTTACAGAAATCTCTGGAACATTCTAACATCTCTGTTGATGAGTCTACGATACGTAAAACACTAAACAAGAATGGTGTTCATAAGAGGACACCACGGAAGAAGCCACTGCTGTCCAAAAAAACCATTGCTGCACGTCTGAAGTTTGCAAAGGAGCATCTGGATGTTGCAAAGCTCTACTGGCAAAATATTCTGTGGACAGATTCAACTAAAGTGGAGTTGTTTGGAAGGAACACACAACACTATGTGTGGAGAAAAAAAGGCACAGCACACCAACATCAGAACCTCATCCCAACTGTAAAGTATGGTGAAGGGGGTATCATGGTTTGAAGCTGCTTTGCTGTCTCAGGGCCTGGACAGCTTCCTATCATCGACGGAAAAATCCATTCAAATGTTGATCAAGACATTTGTCAGGAGAATGTAAGGCTATCTGTCCGCCAATTGAAGCTCAACAGACATTGGGTGATACAACAGGACAACGACCCAAAACACAGAAGTAAATCAACAACAGAATGGCTTCAACAGAAGAAAATACGCCTTCTGGAGTGGCCCAGTCAGAGTCCTGACCTCAACCCGATTTGAGATGCTGTGGCATGACCTCAAGAGAGTGGTTCACACCAGACATCCCAAGAATATTGCTGAACTGAAACAGTTTTGTAAAAAGGAATGGTCCAAAGTTCATCCTGACCGTTGTGCCGGTCTGATCTGCAACTACAGAAATCATTTGGTTGAGGTTATTGCTGCCAAAGGAGGGTCAACCAGTTATTAAATCCAAGGGTTCACATACTTTTCCCACCCTGCACTGTGAATGTTTACACGGTGTGCTCAATAAAGACATGAAAACGTATCATTGTTTGTGTGTTATTAGTTTAAGTAGACTGAGGTTTGTCTATTGTTGTGACTTAGATGAAGATCAGATCAAATGTTATGACCAATTTATGCAGAAATCCAGGTAATTCCAAAGGGTTCACATACTTTTTTTTGCCACTGTATGTGTCCCTTGTAGCAGCTAGCTGACCCACGTTTTCGATGCGGAAAAGCAGGTAATCTGGAGCGGCCAGCACTGCCAGAGCAACCAATGTGAAGATTAGATACAATAGTGGAATTTCCGGTTCACCTTCAACATAAAAAGTCCCGTATTGAAACTGATGCAAACGGATACAAATAGTGTAATCCATATTTGGACTAGAGAATGCTCAACAAGTTTGTCAGTGTCAGTGATTAGAGGAACAATAGAGCCCCGAGTACCAGGCCATTTGGACCTGATGAAGGGACAATAGCGCCATGAGTTCCAGGCCATTAGGACCTGATGGAGGGACAGTAGAGCCCTGAGTTCCAGGCCATTAGGACCTGATGGAGGGACAATAGAGCCCTGAGTTCCAAGCCATTAGGACCTGATGGAGGGACAATAGAGCCCTGAGTTCCAGGCCATTAGGACCTGATGGAGGAACGAAAGAGACCGTAGTTCCACGCCATTTGGACCTGATGGAGGGACAATAGAGCCCTGAGTACCAGACCATTAGGACCAGATGGAGGGACAATAGAGCCCTGAGTTGCAGGCCATTTGGACCTGATGGAGGGACAATAGAGCCCTGAGTTGCAGGCCATTTGGACCTGATGGAGGGACAATAGAGCCCTGAGTTCCAGGCCATTTGGACCTGATGGAGGGACAATAGAGCCCTGAGTACCAGACTATTAGGACCAGATGGAGGGACAGTAGAGCCCTGAGTACCAGACCATTAGAACCTGATGGAGGGACAATAGAGCCCTGAGTTGCAGGCCATTTGGACCTGATGGAGGGACAATAGAGCCCTGAGTTGCAGGCCATTTGGACCTGATGGAGGGACAATAGAGCCCTGAGTTCCAAGCCATTAGGACCTGATGGAGGGACAGTAGAGCCCTGAGTTCCAGGCCATTAGGACCTGATGGAGGAACGAAAGAGACCTTAGTTCCACGCCATTTGGACCTGATGGAGGGACAATAGAGCCCTGAGTACCAGACTATTAGGACCAGATGGAGGGACAGTAGAGCCCTGAGTACCAGACCATTAGGACCTGATGGCGGGACAATAGAGCCCTGAGTTGCAGGCCATTTGGACCTGATGGAGGGACAATAGAGCCCTGAGTTGCAGGCCATTTGGACCTGATGGAGGGACAATAGAGCCCTTGAGTACCAGGCCATTTGGACCTGATGGAGGGACAATAGAGCCCTGAGTACCAGACTATTAGGACCAGATGGAGGGACAGTAGAGCCCTGAGTACCAGACCATTAGAACCTGATGGAGGGACAATAGAGCCCTGAGTTGCAGGCCATTTGGACCTGATGGAGGGACAATAGAGCCCTGAGTTGCAGGCCATTTGGACCTGATGGAGGGACAATAGAGCCCTTGAGTACCAGGCCATTTGGACCTGATGGAGGGACAATAGAGCCCTGAGTACCAGACTATTAGGACCAGATGGAGGGACAGTAGAGCCCTGAGTACCAGACCATTAGGACCTGATGGAGGGACAGTAGAGCCCTGAGTTGCAGGCCATTTGGACCTGATGGAGGGACAATAGAGCCCTGAGTACCAGGCCATTAGGACCTGATGGAGGGACAATAGAGCCCTGAGTTCCAGGCCATTTGGACCTGATGGAGGGACAATAGAGCCCTGAGTACCAGACATTAGGACCAGATGGAGGGACAGTAGATCCCTGAGTACCAGACCATTAGGACCTGATGGAGGGACAGTAGAGCCCTGAGTTGCAGGCCATTTGGACCTGATGGAGGGACAATAGAGCCCTGAGTTGCAGGCCATTTGGACCTGATGGAGGGACAATAGAGCCCTGAGTTCCAGGCCATTTGGACTTGATGGAGGGACAATAGAGCCCTGAGTACCAGACTATTAGGACCAGATGGAGGGACAGTAGAGCCCTGAGTACCAGACCATTAGGACCTGATGGAGGGACAATGGAGCCCTTGAGTTCCAGGCCATTATGACCTGATGGAGGGACAATAGAGCCCTGAGTACCAGGCCATTAGGACCTGATGGAGGGAAGTAGAGCCCTGAGTTCCAGGCCATTATGACCTGATGGAGGGACAATAGAGCCCTGAGTACCAGGCCATTAGGACCTGATGGAGGGAGAGTAGAGCCCTGAGTTCCAGGCCATTTGGACCTGATGGAGGGACAATAGAGCCCTGAGTTCCAAGCCATTAGGACCTGATGGAGGGACAGTAGAGCCCTGAGTTCCAGGCCATTAGGACCTGATGGAGGAACGAAAGAGCCCTTAGTTTCACGCCATTTGGACCTGATGGAGGGACAATAGAGCCCTGAGTACCAGACTATTAGGACCAGATGGAGAGACAATAGAGCCCTGAGTTGCAGGCCATTTGGACCTGATGGAGGGACAATAGAGCCCTGAGTTGCAGGCCATTTTGGACCTGATGGAGGGACAATTTAGAGTGAATATCCTGAGTTTGCAGGCCATTTGGACCTGATGGAGGGACAATTAGAGCACAACAGATTTGACTTCCAGGCCATTTAGACCTGATGGAGGGACAATAGAGCCCTTGTAGCAGACATATTAGGACCAGATGGAGGGACAGTAGATCCCTGAGTTCCAGGCCATTTGGACCTGATGGAGGGACAATAGAGCCCTGATTGGGTACCAGGCCATTGATGGACCTGATGGAGGGAGATTAGAGCCCTGAGTTCCAGGCCATTTCCCAAACCTGATGGAGGGACAATAGAGCCCTGAGTTGCAGGCCATTAGGACCTGATGGAAGGACAGTAGAGCCCTTGAGTTCCAGGCCATTAGGACCTGATGGAGGGACAATAGAGCCCTGCGTACCAGGCCATTAGAACCACTTCTTTGCTCGCTTTGAGGACAATACAGTGCCACTGACACAGCCCGCTACCAAAACCTGCAGACTCTCCTTCACTGCAGCCGACGTGAGGAAAACATTTAAACGTGCTAACCCTCGCAAGGCCGCAGGCCCAGACGGCATCCCCAGCCCCGTCCTCAGAGCATGCGCAGACCAGTTGGCTGGTGTGTTTACGGACATATTCAATCAATCCTTATCCCAGTCTGCTGTTCCCACATGCTTCAAGACGGCCATCATTGTTCCTGTTCCCAAGAAAGCTAAGGTAACTGAGCTAAACGACTACCGCCCGTAGCACTCACTTCCGTCATCATGAAGTGCTTTGAGAGACTAGTCAAGGACCATATCACCTCCACCCTACCTGACACCCTAGACCCACACCAATTTGCTTACCGCCCCAATAGGTCCACAGACGATGCAATCGCAACCACACTGCACACTGCCCTAACCCATCTGGACAAGAGGAATACCTATGTGAGAATGCTGTTCATCGACTACAGCTCAGCATTTAACACCATAGTACCCTCCAAACTCGTCATCAAGCTCGAGACCCTGGGTCTCGACACCGCCCTGTGCAACTGGGTACTGGACTTTTTACGGGCCGCCCCCAGGTGGTGAGGGTAGGTAACAACATCTCCACCCCGCTGATCCTCAACACTAGGGCTCCACAAGGGTGCGTTCTGAGCCCTCTCCTGTACTCCCTGTTCACCACGACTGCGTGGCCATGCACGCCTCCAACTCAATCATCAAGTTTGCAGGCGACACCACAGTGGTAGGCTTGATTACCAACAATGACAAGACGAGGTGAGGGCCCTCGGAGTGTGGTGTCAGGTATATAACCTCACACTCAACGTCAACAAAACTAAGGAGATGATTGTGGACTTCAGGAAACAGCAGAGGGAGCACATCCAGTAGTGGAGAGGGTAGTAAGTAAGTTCCACGGACAATCCACATTGACCGGACATTAGTGGAGAGGCCTCTTCAACCTCAGGAGGCTGAAAGTTTTAAGTTACAGATGCTCGAGCATCCTGGCGGGCTGTATCACATCACGGACAAACTGAAGTTGGTCCACATCACCGGGGGCAAACAGACAGTGTACACCACCTGTGAGGAATAAAGATCATCAAGGACAACAACCACCTGAGCCACTGCCTGTTCACCCCGCTATCTTCAACCTCAGGAGGCTGAAGAAAGCTTCTATCTCAAGGCCATCAGACTGTCACCACTAACAAAGCACTGACACTGAAACTCCAGCCACTTTAATAATGGAAAAAATTGTTGTAAAAAAATCAAACTTTTGCCACTTAATTTGTTTACATACCCTACATTACTCATCTCATATGTTTGTGTCATCTTCACAGTACCATCACCTATTTATGTACATATTCTGTTCCACTTGTGTGTATAAGGGTAGTTTTGTATTAGGTTTTATCTGTTACTACTTTTTAAATCTCACATTAACATTTAACCATGTGTATGTGACAAATAAAGCATTTCAGTTCATGGCTCTGATGTGGAATAGAGTTCCATGTAGTCATGGATATATGTAGTACTGTGGGATAGAGTTCATGTAGTCATGAATATATGTTGTACTGTGGAATAGAGTTCCATGTAGTCATGGCTATATGTTGTACTGTGGAATAGAGTTCCATGTAGTCATGGCTCTATGTAGTACTGTAGAATAGAGTTCCATGTAGTCATGGCTCTATGTAGTACTGTGGAATAGAGTTCCATATAGTCATGGCTCTATGTAGTACTGTGGAATAGAGTTCCATGTAGTCATGGCTCTATGTAGTACTGTGGAATAGAGTTCCATGTAGTCATGGCTGTGGAATAGAGTTCTAGTCATGATATATGTTGTACTGTGGAATAGAGTTCCATGTAGTCATGGCTCTGTGGAATAGAGTTCCATGTAGTACTGTACTGTGGAATAGAGTTCCATGTAGTCATGAATATATGTTGTACTGTGGAATAGAGTTCCATGTAGTCATGGATATATGTTGTACTGTGGAATAGAGTTCCATGTAGTCATGGATATATGTTGTACTGTGGGATAGAGTTCCATGTAGTCATGGATATATGTTGTACTGTGGAATAGAGTTCCATGTAGTCATGGATATATGTTGTACTGTGGAATAGAGTTCCATGTAGTCATGGATATATGTTGTACTGTGGAATAGAGTTCCATGTAGTCATGGATATATGTTGTACTGTGGAATAGAGTTCCATGTAGTCATGGATATATGTTGTACTGTGGAATAGAGTTCCATGTCGTCATGGATATATGTTGTACTGTGGAATAGAGTTCCATGTAGTCATGTCTCTATGTAGTACTGTGGAATAGAGTTCCATGTAGTCATGGCTCTATGTAGTACTGTGGAATAGAGTTCCATGTAGTCATGGCTCTATGTAGTACTGTGGAATAGAGTTCCATGTAGTCATGGCTCTATGTTGTACTGTGGAATAGAGTTCCATGTAGTCATGGCTCTATGTTGTACTGTGGAATAGAGTTCCATGTAGTCATGGATATATGTTGTACTGTGCACCTCTGAAGGCATGACCTCTGAAGGCATGTTTTTGTGGGGTCTGCATGGGTGTCAACATGTCAACACCTCTCACAAATACAAGGAGCAATGAAATCAATCTATCCTCCACTTTGAGCCAGGAGAGATTGACGTGCATATTATTCATGTTAGCTCTCTGTGTACATCCAAGGACCAGCTGTGATGCCCTAACTGAGCCTAACTGAGCCTAACTGAGCCTAACTGAGCCTAACTGAGCCTAACTGAGCCATTTGCAAAGTCCCTCTTTGTGGCACCTGACCAAACAACTGAACAGCAGACCAGGTGCAACCAAATTAGGCCCTGTAGGACCTGCCTTGTTGATAGTGTTGTTAAGAAGGCAGAGAAGCACTTTAACATGGACATACTTCTCCCCATCTTAGCTCCTGTTGTGACAATATGTTTTGACCATGACAGTTTACAATCCACTGTTACTCCAAGCAGTTTAGTCTCCTCAACTTGCTTAATTACCACATGATTCATGATTATGTAGTTAAGGTTTGTGTTTAGTGAATGATTTGTCCCAAATACAATGCTTTTAGTTTTTGAAATATTTAGTGCTAACTTATTCCTTGCCACCCATTCTGAAACTAACTGCAGCTCTTTGTTAAGTGTTGCAGTCATTTCAGTCACTGTAGTAGCTGACGTGTATAGTGTTGAGTCATCTGCATACATAGACACTCTGGCTTTACTCAAAGCCAGTGGCATGTCGTTAGTAAATATTGAAAAAAGTAAGGGCAGCCACCATCACAATCTTTTAATCATCAATTTCTCTCAGCCAATCATCATCAATTTGTGTAAGTTCTGTGCTTGTTGAATGTCCTTCCCTATAAGCGTGCTGAAAGTCTGTTGTCAATTTGTTAAAAGGCCTCCCGGGTGGCGCAGTGGTCTAAGGCACTGTATCGCAGTGCTAGTTGTGCCACCAGAGTCTCTGGGTTCGAGCCCAGGATCTGTCGCAGCCGGCCGCGACCGGGAGGTCCATGGGGCGACGCACAATTGGCCTAGCGTCGTCCGCGTTATGGAGGGTTTGGGATAGCCGGTAGGGATATCCTTGTCTCATCGTGCACGGTGTTTCCTCCGACACATTGGTGCGGCTGGCTTCCGGTTTGGATGCGCGCTGTGTTAAGAAGCAGTGCGGCTTGGTTGGGTTGTGTTTCGGAGGATGCATGGCTTCCGACCTTTGTCTCTCCCGAGCCCATACGGGAGTTGTAGCGATGAGACAAGATAGTAACTACTAAAACAAATGGATTTCACGAAATTGGGGAGAAAAAGGAGGTAAAATTCAACAACAACAACAACAAAAAAAGTTAAAAGTTGGTAAATTTGGTTGGTTGATTGGTTGGTTGATTGGTTGGTTGATTGGTTGGTTGATTGGTTGGTTGATTGGTTGGTTGGTTGGTTGATTGGTTGGTTGGTTGATTGGTTGGTTGATTGGTTGGTTGGTTGGTTGATTGGTTGGTTGGTTGATTGGTTGGTTGATTGGTTGGTTGATTGGTTGGTTGGTTATTTGAGCCAGCAAAGGGGGCTTTCATATTCTTAGTAAACTTTTGCTTCTCTCCAGGCCTGAGGGCACACACTTTCTTGTAGGCTTAAATTGAAGATATGGCAAATAGTAGTGGCAATATTGTCCGCTATTTTCCTCAGTAAGTTGTCAGACCCTGGTGGCTTGTCATTGTCGACAGACAACAATACTTTTTTTCACCTCTTCCACACTTTGCAGAATTCAAAATGACACCGCCTGTCTATCATAATTTGGTCAGATATACTTGGATGTGTAGCGTCAGCGTTTGTTGCTGGTATGTCATGCCAAAGTTAGCTTATCTGGCCAATGAAAAAAATAATTAAAAGCAGTTGGAAATATCAGTTGGTTTTGTGATGAATGAGCCATCTGATTCAACGAATGATGGAGTGGAGTTTACCTTTTTTGCCCATAATGTAATTTAAGGAGCTCCAAAGCTTTTTACTCAAATCTTTATATCATTTATCTTTGTTTCATAGTGTAGATTCTTCTTCTTTTTGTTCAGTTTAGTCTCATGATTTCTCAATTTGCAGTACTTTTGTCCATTGGTGGTACAGCTTAGACTTATTTTCTATTCCTTTGCCTCATCTCATCAATTTTTCAATTCCTCATCAATCAACAGGGATTTAACCGTTTATACAGTCATTTTCTTAATGGGTGCATTGCTTATTAGTAACTGTAATAAGCAATTTCATAAATGTGTCAAGTGTCGTGTCTGGTTGCTCCTCATTACACACCACGGACCAACACATAGTTACAGTTTGAAGCTTTCTCTTGAGTCGGCAGCCTGATGAAAGCCAGTCAATATTTAGATCACCCAGAAAATCTACCTCTGTTGACATCACATACATCTTCAAGCATTTCACACATGTTATCTAGATACTGACTGTTAGCATTTGGTGGTCTATTGCAGCATCCCGCCAGAACGGGCTTTAGGTGAGGCATAAACGCAGCAAAAAAAAGAAACGTCTCCTTTTTCAGGACCCTGTATTTCAAAGATAATTTGTAAAAATCCAAATAACTTCACAGATCTTCATTGTAAAGGGTTTAAACACTGTTTTCCACAATTAATGAACGTGCACCTGTGGAACGGTCCTTAAGATACTAACAGGTTACAGACGGTGGGCAATTAAGGTCACGGTTATGAAAGGACACTAAAGAGGCCTTTCTACTGACTCTGAAAAACACCAAAAGAAAGATGCCCAGGGTCCCTGTTCATCTGTGTGAACGTGCCTTAGGAATGCTGCAAGGAGGCATGAGGACTGCAGATGTGGCCAGGGCAATAAATTGCAATGTCCGTACTGTGAGACGCCTAAGACAGCGCTACAGGGAGACAGGACGGACAGCTGATCATCCTCGCAGTGGCAGACCACGTGTAACAACACCTGCACAGGATCGGTACATCCAAAAACCACACCTGCGGGACAGGTACAGGGTGGCAACAACAACTGCCCGAGTTACACCAGGAACGCACAATCCCTCCATCAGTGCTCAGACTGTACGCAATAGGCTGAGAGAGGCTGGACTGAGGGCTTGTAGGCCTGTTGTAAGGCAGGTCCTCACCAGACATCACTGGCAACAATGCCGCCTATGGGCACAAACCCACTGTTGCTGGACCAGACATGACTGGCAAAAAGTTATCTTACTGACGAGTAGCGGTTTTGTCTCACCAGATGTGATGGTTGGATTCGCGTTTATCGTCGAAGCAATGAGTGTTACACCGAGGCCTGTACTCTGGAGCGGGATTGATTTGGAGGTGGAGGTTCCGCCATGGTCTGGGGCGGTGTGTCACAGCATTATCAGATTGAGCTTGTTGTCATTGCAGGCAATCTCAATGCTGTGCGTTACAGGGAAGACATCCTCCTCCCTCATGTGGTACCCTTCCTGCAGGCTCATCCTGACATGACCCTCCAACATGACAATGCCACCAGGCATACTGCTCATTCTGTGCGTGATTTCCTGCAAGACAGGAATGTCAGTGTTCTGCCATGGCCAGCGAAGAGCCCGGATCTCAATCCCGTTGAGCACGTCAGGGACCTGTTGGATCGAAGGGTGAGAGCTAGGGCCATTCCCCCAGAAATGTCCGGGAACTTGCAGGTGCCTTGGTGGAAGAGTGGGGTAACATCTCACAGCAAGAACTGGCACATCTGGTGCAGACCATGAGGAGGACATGCACTGCAGTACTTAATGCAGCTGGTGGCCACACCAGATACTGACTGTTACTTTTGATTTTGACCCCCCCCCCTTTTGTTCAGGGACACATTATTCCATTTCTGTTGGAATAACAGTTGTTACCCCTTATTTAGTTTATATCACAGTTGTTGAATCTTGTTATGTTCATACAAATATTTACACATGTTAAGTTTGCTGAAAATACATGCAGTTGACATTGAGATCACATTTCTTTTTTTGCTGAGTTTATTACTTCAACAGTATTTAACATGAGACATCCTCTCTAATCTTTACAGGAATGTAGTTCTGAATATAAATGGCAACACCTCCACCATTGGCATTTCTGTCTTTTCTGTAGATGTTATAACCTTGTATTGCTACCACTGTATCATCAAAGGTTTTATCTAAGTGAGTTTCAGAGATTGTTAGAATATGAATGTCATCTGTTACTAGCAAATTATTGATTTCAGGAACCTTTTTTCTTAAGCTACACATTTTAAAGTAGGCAATTTTTTTTGCACTTTTCTGGGATGATTGATTTGTTTTCATTACTTTACTGGGAAGCTTAGCAGAAGTAGACATGCTCATGTTATTGATGTTAGTGCAGGGTGAGCTGCACACAGTGGACTTCCTACTCAGTGCTGACAGTATAACTCTGGTTCATAGGCACATCATTACTGCACACAACAGCTGTAGGAACAGCAGAGGCATTCAAGGCAGTAAGAGGAACATAAATTAGGTTACTTACACTGTGTCTTCCAACGCCCCCCTGGGATAATTTACATTTGCTGAAGCATTATGATGACTCAGCGACAAAACGGTAGGGATTAGCTGAGCTGGGCTTGGATCATTGATAAGTCATTGTCTCAACGCAGCCTTATAATAATGCTGTGAAAGGATCCAGCAACCTGCGTCACAATGGTAGGTATTAACTGAGCTGGGTTTGGATCATTGATAAGTCATTGTCTCAACGCAGCCTTATAATAATGCTGTGAAAGGATCCAGCAACCCAGATGATTTGGGTGGATCCCATCCTCCTTATAATGCTGTGAAAGGATCCAGGAACAGTGGTGTAAACTATTTAACTAAAAATACTGTAACTTAAAGTACTGCTTAAGTACTGTCGTTTTTTTTAGGTATCTGTTCTTTACTATTGATATTTTTGAATTTTTTTTACTCAAACTAAACAAAAGAATGTACTTTTTACTTCCAAATCAAATCAAATCAAATCAAATATTATTTGTCACATACACATGGTTAGCAGATGTTAATGATCACATACACATGGTTAGTAGATGTTAATGGTCACATACACATGGTTAGCAGATGTTATTGATCTCATACACATGGTTAGCAGATGTTAATGGTCACATACACATGGTTAGCAGATGTTATTGGTCACATACACATGGTTAGCAGATGTTAATGGTCACATACACATGGTTAGCAGATGTTAATGGTCACATACACATGGTTAGCAGATGTTAATGTGAGTGTAGCGAAATGCTTGTGCTTCTAGTTCCGACAATGCAGTAATAACCAACAAGTAATCTAACTAACAATTCCAAAACTACTGTCTTATACACAGTGTAAAGGGATAAAGAATATGTACATAAGGATATATGAATGAGTGATGGTACAGAGCAGCATAGGCAAGATACAGTAGATGGTATCGAGTACAGTATATACATATGAGATGAGTATGTAAACAAAGTGGCATAGTTAAAGTGGCTAGTGATACATGTATTACATAAGGATACAGTCGATGACATAGAGTACAGTATCTACGTATGCATATGAGATGAATAATGTAGGGTAAGTAACATTATATAAGGTAGCATTGTTTAAAGTGGCTAGTGATATATTTACATAATTTCCCATCAATTCCCATTATTAAAGTGGCTGGAGTTGAGTCAGTGTGTTGGCAGCAGCCACTCAATGTTAGTGGTGGCTGTTTAAGAGTCTGATGGCCTTGAGATAGAAGCTGTTTTTCAGTCTCTCGGTCCCAGCTTTGATGCACCTGTACTGACCTTGCCTTCTGGATGATAGCGGGGTGAACAGGCGGTGGTCGGGTGGTTGATGTCCTTGATGATCTTTATGGCCTTCCTGTAACATCGGGTGGTGTAGGTGTCCTGGAGGGCAGGTAGTTTGCCCCCGGTGATGCATTGTGCAGATCTCACTACCCTCTGGAGAGCCTTACGGTTGAGGGCGGAGCAGTTGTCGTACCAGGCGGTGATACAGCCCGCCAGGATGCTCTCGATTGTGCATCTGTAGAAGTTTGTGAGTGCTTTTGGTGACAAGCCGAATTTCTTCAGCCTCCTGAGGTTGAAGAGGCGCTGCGCCTTCTTCACGATGCTGTCTGTGTGAGTGGACCAATTCAGTTTGTCTGTGATGTGTATGCCGAGGAACTTAAAACTTGCTACCCTCTCCACTACTGTTCCATCGATGTGGATAGGGGGTGTTCCCTCTGCTGTTTCCTGAAGTCCACAATCATCTCCTTAGTTTTGTTGAGGTTGAGTGTGAGGTTATTTTCCTGACACCACACTCCGAGGGCCCTCACCTCCTCCCTGTAGGCCGTCTCGTCGTTGTTGGTAATCAAGCCTACCACTGTTGTGTCGTCCGCAAACTTGATGATTGAGTTGGAGGCGTGCGTGGCCACGCAGTCGTGGGTGAACAGGGAGTACAGGAGAGGGCTCAGAACGCACCCTTGTGGGGCCCCAGTGTTGAGGATCAGAGGGGAGGAGATGTTGTTGCCTACCCTCACCACCTGGGGGCGGCCCGTCAGGAAGTCCAGTACCCAGTTGCACAGGGCGGGGTCGAGACCCAGGGTCTCGAGCTTGATGACGAGCTTGGAGGGTACTATGGTGTTGAATGCCGAGCTGTAGTCGATGAACAGCATTCTCACATAGGTATTCCTCTTGTCCAGATGGGTTAGTGCAGTGTGCAGTGTGGTTGAGATTGCATCGTCTGTGGACCTATTTGGGCGGTAAGCAAATTGGAGTGGGTCAAGGGTGTCAGGTAGGGTGGAGGTGATATGGTCCTTGACTAGTCTCTCAAAGCACTTCATGATGACGGATGTGAGTGCTACGGGGCGGTAGTCGTTTAGCTCAGTTACCTTAGCTTTCTTGGGAACAGGAACAATGGTGGCCCTCTTGAAGCATGTGGGAACAGCAGACTGGTATAGGGATTGATTGAATATGTCCGTAAACACACCGGCCAGCTGGTCTGCGCATGCTCTGAGGGCGCGGCTGGGGATGCCGTCTGGGCCTTACTTACTCACCTCGGCTGCAGTGAAGGAGAGACCGCATATTTTCGTTGCAGGCCGTGTCAGTGGCACTGTATTGTCCTCAAAGCGGGCAAAAAAGTTATTTAGTCTGCCTGGGAGCAAGACATCCTGGTCCATGACTGGGCTGGTTAGAGTAACAATGACAATCCAAGGTCTTTCCACCCCTGGTTGCGCAATCGATATGCTGATAAAATTTAGGGATACTTCATACATTGTCCCTGACACCCAAAAGCAGGACAGGAAAATGGTCAAATTCACTCACTTATCAGGAGAACATGCCTCTGATCTGGAGGACTCACTAAACACAAATGCGTTGTTTGTAAATAATGTCTGCATGTTGTAGTGTGCCCGTCTATCCACAAAAAAATTAAGCATAAAGAAAATGGTGCTTTCTGATGTGCTTATTATAAGTCATTTGAAATGATTTATGCTTGTACTTTTACATTTGATACTTAAGTATATTTCTGCAGTTACTTTTCACATTTAAGTATATTTAAAACCAAATACTTTTAGACTTTTACTCAAGTAGTCTTTTTCTGGGTGAATTTCACTGCTCTTTAAGGGGCTAAACAGCTGGGTCTTCAGGCCTGCTCTTCAAGGGGCTAAACAGCTGGGTCTTCAGTCCTGCTCTTCAAGGGGCTAAACAGCTGGGTCTTCAGTCCTGCTCTTCAAGGGGCTAAACAGCTGGGTCTTCAGGCCTGCTCTTCAAGGGGCTAAACAGCTGGGTCTTCAGTCCTGCTCTTCAAGGGCCAATATTAATGTATATTCAGTCCTGCTCTTCAAGGGGCTAAACAGCTGGGTCTTCAGGCCTGCTCTTCAAGGGGCTAAACAGCTGGGTCTTCAGTCCTGCTCTTTAAGGGGCTAAACAGCTGGGTCTTCAGGCCTGCTCTTCAAGGGGCTAAACAGCTGGGTCTTCAGTCCTGCTCTTCAAGGGCCAATATTAATGTATATTCAGTCCTGCTCTTCAAGGGCCTATATTAATGTATCTTCAGTCCTGCTCTTCAAGGGGCTATATTAATGTATATTCAGTCCTACTCTACAAGGGGCTATATGAATGTATCTTCAGTCCTGCTCTTCAAGGGGCTATATTAATGTATCTTCAGTCCTGCTCTTCAAGGGGCTATATTGCTGCATTTTCAGTCCTGCTCTTCAAGGGGCTATATTAATGTATCTTCAGTCCTGCTCTTCAAGGGCCTATATTAATGTATCTTCAGTCCTGCTCTTCAAGGGCCTATATTAATGTATCTTCAGTCCTACTCTTCAAGGGGCTATATTGCTGCATTTTCAGTCCTGCTCTTCAAGGGGCTATATTAATGTATATTCAGTCCTGCTCTTCAAGGAGCTATATGAATGTATCTTCAGTCCTGCTCTTCAAGGGGCTATATTGCTGCATCTTCCCATCTCAAAGTGTATTGCAGAATTCCCCCCCAAAATTTGCTATGTGTAAAGTGATAAAACAAATTAAGTTGTGCAAGACATTTTATAGATAAAACTATGAGTAGCATATCGTTTTTAAACGTGTGCATGCCATTCTCCTCTTAAACGCCCCCCCCCCCTAAAAAAAGGGGGTGTAGCAGATTTCAAAACCCTTCCACGGTGACCTCAGGTAGGATTACATTACTTTCATCGATTAAAAAGGTGGCTATTGCGGAGGAGAGGACGTTCTTTCGTTGAAAGAGTGGAAAGAGTGAGGAGATGAGGAACTAGAGGTAGAGAGGAGAAGTAAAGGGGGTGAGGAGAGGGGGAAGTGTGTGTGTCTGTATCTATGTGGTCGTGTATGTATGCGTGTGTTCCTGGCCCCTCAACCTAATCTCCAATGTTTGTCCTGAACCTGAATTAATAACATTTAATTATATATATATATAGACATTTATTTTGTATCTCTTTTTTAGCATAGTTATCATGTTCTTGAGTTGAATGTCTAGGAGACCGGAGGAACATCAATTAAATCCCTGAACTATTCAGCAAAGGTTGCATTACTATGGATACGGCTATTGTCTTACTGTTGGAATGCGCTCTTCCCATAGCAACGACTCTGACTAGGACATGAGGATAATGCAGACACATACTGATATTTTGTTCTACTTTCATCAATATCTTGTATTTTTAAATATTTTTTTATATTCTGTGTTCCAATGGAGAGGCAGACCAAGAAAACATGACCACATTGAAACCATGTGGGTATTCGGTAGGCACGGGCTAGCCTGCACCAGCACAACACGGGCTAGTCCACACCAAGTCCACACCAAGTCCAACATGGGCTAGTCCACACCAAGTCCAACATGGGCTAGTCCACACCAAGTCCCACATGGGCTAGTCCACACCAAGTCCACACCAAGTCCCACATGGGCTAGTCCACCAACCAAGTCCCACATGGGCTAGTCCACACCAAGTCCCATATGGGCTAGTCCAACACCAAGTCCCACATGGGCTAGTCCACACCAAGTCCCAACATGGGCTAGTCCACACCAAGTCTAACACATGGGCTAGTCACACCAAGTCCAACAAGTCCACACCAAGTCCAACATGGGCTAGTCCACACCAAGTCCAACATGGGCTAGTCCACACCAAGTCCCATATGGGCTAGTCCACACCAAGTCCCAACATGGGCTAGTCCACACCAAGTCCAACATGGGCTAGTCCACACCAAGTCTAACATGGGCTAGTCCACACCAAGTCCCAACATGGGCTAGTCCACACCAAGTCCAACATGGGCTAGTCCACACCAAGTCCACCCCAAGTCCAACATGGGCTAGTCCACACCAAGTCCAACATGGGGTCCACACCAAGTCCAACATGGGCTAGTCCACACCAAGTCCACACCAAGTCCAACACATGGGCTAGTCCACACCAAGTCCAACACGGCTAGTCCACACCAAGTCCAACATGGGCTCCACACCAAGTCCACACCAAGTCCAACATGGGCTAGTCCACACCAAGTCCACACCAAGTCCAACATGGGCTAGTCCCCACCAAGTCCAACATGGGCTAGTCCACACCAAGTCCAACATGGGCTAGTCCACACCAAGTCCACACCAAGTCTCCAACATGGGCTAGTCCACACCAAGTCCAACATGGGCTAGTCCACCAAGTCCAACAAGTCCACACCAAGTCCAACACGGGCTAGTCCACACCAAGTCCAACACGGCTAGTCCACACCAAGTCCAACACGGGCTAGTCCACACCAAGTCCAACACGGGCAAGTCCACATCATTACACGTTTATTGTTTTTGTATTCAGTTGGACACTTACCACGCCGCATATTGGTCCTCCGATCCTTTTCGCCTCTCCTCTTCGGAAGAAGAGGAGGAAATCCCTTACACATACTTACACATGGTCTGTGGTTATGAAGCCGGTTGGATGTACTGCCAATATTATCTAAAATGACGTTGGAGGTGGCTTATGGTAGAGAAATGAGCATTCAGTTCTGTCAATAACTGGTGGACATTCCTGCAGTCAGCATACCAAGTGAATGCTGACTCAAAACTTGAGACATCTGTGGCATTGTGTTGTGTGACAATACAGCACATTTTAGAGTGTTGGTTTTAGAGTGGCCTTTTATTGTCCCCAGCACAAGGTGCACCTGTGCCATGATCATTCTGTTTAATCAGCTTCTTGATATGCCACACCTCAAGTAGATGGATTATCTTGGCAAATGATAAATGCTTACTAACATGGTTGTAAACAAATTTGTGGACAACATTTGAGCGATATAAGCTTTATGTGCTTATGGAACCTACTCATTCAAGGGTTTTTCTTTATTTTTTACTATTTTCTACATTGTAGAATAATAGTGAAAAAGATATAGAAACAATTAAATAACACATGGAATCATGTAGTATCCAAAAGTGTCAAACAAATCAAATTATATTTTAGATTCTTCAAAGTAGCCACCTTTTGCCTTGATGACAGCTTTGCACACTCTTGGCATTCTCTCAACCAGCTTCATGAGGTAGTCACCTGGAATGCATTTAAATTAACTTAATTATTTTCCTTAATGTGTTTGAGCCAATCAGTTGTGTTGTAGGGATGGTAGACAGGAGATAGCCCTATTTGGTCAAATACCAAGTCCATATTATTGCAAGAACAGCTCAAATAAGCAAAGAGAAACGACAGTCCATCATTACTTTAAGACATGAAGGTCAGTCAATGCGGAAAATGTCAAGAACTTTGAAAGTTTCTACAAGTGCAGTCGCAAAAACCCTCAAGCGCTATGATGAAACTGGCTCTCATGAGGACCGCCACAGGAAAGGGAGACCCAGAGCTACCTCTGCTGTAGCCTCAGAAATTGCAGCCCAAATAAATGCTTCACAGGCTTCAAGTAACAGACACATCAACATCAACTGTTCAGAGGAGACTGCGTGAATCAGGCCTTCATGGTCGAATTGCTACACCACTACCTTTTCAACAGGACAATGACCCAACAACTCCAGGCTGTGTAAGGGCTATTTGACCAAGAAGGAGAGTGATGGAGTGCTGCATCAGATGACCTGGCCTCCACAATCACCCAACCTCAACCCAACTAAGATGGTTTGGGATGAGTTGGACTGCAGAGTGAAGGAAAAGCAGCCAACAAGTGCTCAGCATATGTGGGAACTCCTTCAAGACTGTTGGAAAAGCATTCCAGGTGAAGCTGGTTGAGAGAAATGCCAAGCGTGTACAAAGCTGTCATCAAGGCAAAGGGTGGCTCCTTTGAAGAATCTAAAATCCAAAAAATATTTTTTATTTGTTTGACACTTTTTTGGTTGCTACATGATTCCATATGTGTTATTTCAGAGTTTTGATGTCTTCACTATTATTCTACAATGTAGAAAATAAAGAAAAACCCTTGAATGAGTAGGTGTGTCCAAACTTTTTGACTGGTACTGTACATTATACACTAAACACAAATATATATGATCGTTACGACTCTGTCTTTCTGATTCAATGTTTCTGGTCAGCCGGTTCAAAAAGGGAGCCAATGTCGAGCCCTTTTAGAAAAAACTCATCCGCCCAATGTTTTAATCTGCATCATCAAGTTTACTGGGTGGGAAAATAATTGGCTTATTTTCAGGGCCCACATCGTTGGGCCCACATCGTGCCAAT
>NC_056461.1:47442435-47469935 GCF_018296145.1 Oncorhynchus tshawytscha | reverse complement strand
TATACAGAAATAAATACAAAATCATTCAAAATACTGTGTTTACGTTGACTATTGTCACGCAAATGAGCTACTGTCTCTATTTGCGAATGAATGCGTTGACATTGGCTATCTCTCTTTCAACAGCGAAGACAGGGTTACGGGTTTGTTACTTTTGCTGAATGTTCAGAAATTAACTGTAGCGCTTTTCTGCACACTTTATTGGACACCTAGCGTCATAACACGCTATGACATGGTCATAACCAACGCTGACATAACCTGTCGTAACCTGTCGTAACAATTCCACAACACTGTCATGGCATACATTTAGACACGTTTTGACATATATTGTATGGCTGGTAATGACACCTACATAAGAGTGTCATAACCTACATAACCTACAACAGTAGTTATTGTATGGCTGGTTATGACACCTACATAGGAGTGTCATAACCTACATAACCTACAACAGTAGTTATTGTACGGCTGCTTATGACACCTACATAAGAGTGTCATAACCTACAACAGTAGTTATTGTATGGCTGGTTATGACACCTACATAAGAGTGTATGTTATATAAAAGACAGAAATGCTAATGGTGGATGTGTAATGCCATTTATATTCAGAACCACATTCCAGTGTTAAAGCTGGTTATGACAGGATCTAAGAGTGTCATAAATACTGTTGTAGTTAATATGGCTGACAGGTACATCTGTCATAACCTACAAAGACCATTGGCTGGTTGTGAAGCTGTGACTGTTAACAAAAAACAGTATTTATTGTATGGCTGGTTATGACCCCATAATAGCTGTATGTTATATAAAAGACAGAAATGCTAATGGTGGATGTGTTGCCATTTATATTCAGAACCACATTCCTGTAAAGCTTAGAAAATGTTAAATAAAAGTAATATGGATACAGGTTCATCTGCCTCATCCCAAAGACCATTCTGGTGTGAAGCTGTGACTGTTAACAAAAAAATGAACCCCCCCCCCAAGAACCCCCAATAGCTGTCCAACAACCAAGAGACTCCTCCCACACCCCCAACCCCAGGGAAGAAAAATGAAACCAAAAACACAAGAGAATCTAACCCCCATCCCAAACAACCCCCAATGCACCAACAACCAAGAGAATGAACCCCCAACCCCAAGAACCCCCAATGCACCAACAACCAAGAGAATGAACCCCCAACCCCAAGAAACCCCCAATGCACCAACAACCAAGAGAATGAACCCCCAACCCCAAGAACCCCCAATGCACCAACAACCAAGAGAATGAACCCCCAACCCCAAGAACCCCCAATGCACCAACAACCAAGAGAATGAACCCCCAACCCCAAGAACCCCCAATGCACCAACAACCAAGAGAATGAACCCCCAACCCCAAGAACCCCCAATGCACCAACAACCAAGAGAATGAACCCCCAACCCCAAGAACCCCCAATGCACCAACAACCAAGAGAATGAACCCCCAACCCCAAGAACCCCCAATGCACCAACAACCAAGAGAATGAACCCCCCAATGCACCAACAACCAAGAGAATGAACCCCCCAATGCACCAACAACCAAGAGAAACAAACTAAAGAGACAAAATGAGAAAACAGCAAAAAAATCAAACAAAATAATAAAATAAGACAAAACAATATATTTAAAACAAAGGACATCAAGGACAACTGAAATCACAACAGCAATGCCAACTGTATATGTTTGTGTGCATGTCTGGCACTATTACATGTATGTGTGTGTTCTTGTGTGTGTTTATTTGAATGAGAGTGTGTGTGTATATGCATGTGTACAAACACCTGCACGGCATCAGCCTCAGGCAAACCAGCATTAGTTGTAAAAACACTTAGTGTCATTAATATGTACTTTTTATTATGATTTATTTGACTTTAAAAAATAAATAAATAAAAAATGTACTTTTATCTTTGACCACATCATTCTCTCTCTCACACAACAACTCCGCACCCACCGGTCTCCAATTCCACATACCAACCCTCAGCCCATCCCATCTATTTCTGCTGGACACCCTCAGCCCATCCCATCTATCTCTGCTGGACACCCTCAGCTAATCCCATCTATTTCTGCTGGACACCCTCAGCCCATCCCATCTATCTCTGCTGGACACCCTCAGCCCATCCCATCTATCACTGCTGGTCACCCTCAGCCCATCCCATCTATTTCTGCTTGTCACCCTCAGCCCATCCCATCTATTTCTGCTGGTCACCCTCAGCCTATCCCATCTATCTCTGCTGGACACCCTCAGCCCATCCCAACTATCTCTGCTGGTCACCCTCAGCCCATCCCATCTATCTCTGTTGGCCACCCTCAGCCCATCCCATCTATCTCTGCTGGTCACCCTCAGCCCATCCCATCTATCTCTGCTGGCCACCCTCAGCCCATCCCATCTATCTCTGCTGGTCACCCTCAGCCCATCCCATCTATCTCTGCTGGTCACCCTCAGCCCATCCCATCTATTTCTGCTTGTCACCCTCAGCCCATCCCATCTATTTCTGCTGGTCACCCTCAGCCTATCCCATCTATCTCTGCTGGACACCCTCAGCCCATCCCATCTATCTCTGCTGGTCACCCTCAGCCCATCCCATCTATCTCTGCTGGCCACCCTCAGCCCATCCCATCTATCTCTGCTGGTCACCCTCAGCCCATCCCATCTATCTCTGCTGGCCACCCTCAGCCCATCCCATCTATCTCTGCTGGTCACCCTCAGCCCATCCCATCTATCTCTGCTGGTCACCCTCAGCCCATCCCATCTATCTCTGCTGGTCACCCTCAGCCCATCCCATCTATTTCTGCTGGTCACCCTCAGCCCATCCCATCTATTTCTGCTGGTCACCCTCAGCCCATCCCATCTATCTCTGCTGGTCACCCTCAGCCCATCCCATCTATCTCTGCTGGTCACCCTCAGCCCATCCCATCTATCTCTGCTGGCCACCCTCAGCCCATCCCATCTATCTCTGCTGGCCACCCTCAGTCCATCCCATCTATCTCTGCTGGTCACCCTCAGCCCATCCCATCTATCTCTGCTGGTCACCCTCAGCCCATCCCATCTATCTCTGCTGGTCACCCTCAGCCCATCCCATCTATCTCTGCTGGCCACCCTCAGTCCATCCCATCTATCTCTGCTGGTCACCCTCAGCCTATCCCATCTATCTCTGCTGGTCACCCTCAGCCCATCCCATCTATCTCTGCTGGTCACCCTCAGCCCATCCCATCTATCTCTGCTGGCCACCCACTTCTGGTTTCTACGCAACACTTATCTTTCAACTATACTGTGATGTTTAATGTACAATTTCAATCTATCTAATCAAATATAATCAACAGATTGAAAGTTGAAGATCAATACTTTTACTAAGTGTATTAGAATATTAGAACCCGGGCTATGACCCGGTCTCTCCAGATCCGCCAACAATACTATTTCTAGGGTCAATTTTATATCAATGTTATGCATTTTCAGCCATTCCTGAACCTATATATTAATTTTAGCTGAAAAGCATGGAGTCTTGCGTTATTTGATATATCAACTCATACACCCTGTACCATGGCATGGGTACATCAAACAACTCTTCCTAACTATTTTGCAATCTGTATGGCACAGTTGTCAACATCCTGGTCCTCAAATGAAACTGGTACACTTTCCTACTTATGCTATTTTTATTGATCCTTTATATTGGGCAGACAGACCAGTTCCCTACCTCCTCCAGTATTGATCCTTTATATTGGGAAGACAGACCAGTTCCCTACCTCCTCCTACTGCAACCTGCCTCCTCCAGTTTTGATCCTTTATATTGGGCAGACAGACCAGTTCCCTACCTCCTCCCTGCTGCCACCTGCCTCCTCCTCCAGTATTGATCCTTTATATTGGGCAGACAGACCAGTTCCCTACCTCCTCCTGCTGCCACCTGCCTCCTCCTCCAGTTTAGATCCTTTATATTGGGCAGACAGACCAGTTCCCTACTTCAGCCTGCTGCCACCTGCCTCCTCCTCCAGTTTAGATCCTTTATATTGGGCAGACAGACCAGTTCCCTACTTCAGCCTGCTGCCACCTGCCTCCTCCTCAGTTTAGATCCTTTATATTGGGCAGACAGACCAGTTCCCTACCTCCTCCTGCTGCCACCTGCCTCCTCCAGTTTGATCCTTTATATTGGGCAGACAGACCAGTTCCCTACCTCCTCCTGCTGCCACCTGCCTCCTCCAGTTTAGATCCTTTATATTGGGCAGACAGACCAGTTCCCTACCTCCTCCTGCTGCCACCTGCCTCCTCCTCCAGTTTAGATCCTTTATATTGGGCAGACAGACCAGTTCCCTACTTCAGCCTGCTGCCACCTGCCTCCTCCTCCAGTTGTGATCCTTTATATTGGGCAGACAGACCAGTTCCCTACTTCAGCCTGCTGCCACCTGCCTCCTCCAGTTGTGATCCTTTATATTGGGCAGACAGACCAGTTCCCTACTTCAGCCTGCTGCCACCTGCCTCCTCCAGTTTAGATGCTTTATATTGGGCAGACAGACCAGTTCCCTACTTCAGCCTGCTGCCACCTGCCTCCTCCTCCAGTTGTGATCCTTTATATTGGGCAGACAGACCAGTTCCCTACTTCAGCCTGCTGCCACCTGCCTCCTCCTCCAGTTGTGATCCTTTATATTGGGCAGACAGACCAGTTCCCTACTTCAGCCTGCTGCCACCTGCCTCCTCCAGTTGTGATCCTTTATATTGGGCAGACAGACCAGTTCCCTACTTCAGCCTGCTGCCACCTGCCTCCTCCTCCAGTTGTGATCCTTTATATTGGGCAGACAGACCAGTTCCCTACTTCAGCCTGCTGCCACCTGCCTCCTCCAGTTGTGATCCTTTATATTGGGCAGACAGACCAGTTCCCTACTTCAGCCTGCTGCCACCTGCCTCCTCCAGTTTAGATCCTTTATATTGGGCAGACAGACCAGTTCCCTACTTCAGCCTGCTGCCACCTGCCTCCTCCTCCAGTTGTGATCCTTTATATTGGGCAGACAGACCAGTTCCCTACTTCAGCCTGCTGCCACCTGCCTCCTCCTCACCTGCCTCCTCCTCCAGTTGTGATCCTTTATATTGGGCAGACAGACCAGTTCCCTACTTCAGCCTGCTGCCACCTGCCTCCTCCTCCAGTTGTGATCCTTTATATTGGGCAGACAGACCAGTTCCCTACTTCAGCCTGCTGCCACCTGCCTCCTCCTCCAGTTGTGATCCTTTATATTGGGCAGACAGACCAGTTCCCTACTTCAGCCTGCTGCCACCTGCCTCCTCCTCCAGTTGTGATCCTTTATATTGGGCAGACAGACCAGTTCCCTACTTCAGCCTGCTGCCACCTGCCTCCTCCAGTTGTGATCCTTTCTTCCCATTTTTTGTGCCAATGCTGTAATCAATTAGTTGTACTCTTAGATTGAACAGACCTTCCCTTACAATTCTGACGACTCCATGAAGGACATAACTCTACCATTACAATTTACAATATCATTTAAGAACAAAATACCCTTTTCAAACATCTTTGCCATAAATACAGGTATTTTATCAACCAGCACATTTGAGTTCAGCCATAATATTTATTGTATTATTTGTTATCTCTTCTCAGGGGGAAGAAATTTAAATTGTAGCCAGCTCTGCAATGCTTGTTTGAAAACGAGACATCGGCACAAAGGCAAAAAGGCCATTTTTAAACAATGGATGAGCTTTCCTTAGTAATCTACTTGAGAACCATTTAGGATTCAAATACAACTTTTGAATGAGTGAAGCTTCTAGAGAAAGGTTTAGTGCTTTTATATTTAATAATCTCAACCCATCCAAATCATATTCATTATACAGATAGGCTCGTTTTATTTTGTCTGGTTTAGCGTCCCTGATAAAGCTAAATATTTTTTGCTCATATGATTTGAAAAATGAATCATCAAGAATAGGCAGCGCCATGAGTAAGTGAGTAAACTGAGATATGACTACGGAGTTAATCAGGGCACTTTTTCCATAAATAGACAGGTATTTACCTCTTCATGGTTGCAGGATCTTGTTTTCTATTGAAATTCATTGTGGAGAGCTTATTTATATATTTGGTGATATGAATACCGAGTATGTCTACTTCACCAACAGCCCATTTTAAACTGCAGGGTAATGTAAAAGTTGTATTTTTTTAAGGATCCAATACGTAATATTGTACACAATCTGGACCCTCTCTTTCTAAAACTATCCGCCGCCATTGTTGCAACCCCTATTACCAGTCTGTTAAACCTCGCTTTCATATTCGTCCGAGATCTCTAAAGATTGGAAAGCTGCCGCGGTCATCCCCCTCTTCAAAGGGGGAGACACTCTAGACCCAACCTGTTACAGACCTATATCCATCCTGCCCTGCCTATCTAAAGTCTTTGAAAGCCAAGTGAACAAACAGATGACCGACCATTTTGAATCCCACCGTACCTTCTCCGCTGTGCAATCCGGTTTCGGGTGCACCTCTGCCACGCTCAAGGTCCTAAACGATATCATAACCGCCATCGATAAAAGACAGTACTGTGCAGCCATCTTCATCGACCTGGCCAAGGCTTTCGACTCTGTCAATCACTGTATTCTTATTGGCAGACTCAATAACCTTGGTTTCTCAAATGACTGCCTCGCCTGGTTCACCAACTACTTCGTAGATAGAGTTCAGTGTGTAAAATCGGAGGGCCTGCTGTCCGGACCTCTGGCAGTCTCTATGGGGGTACCACAGGGTTAAATTCTCGGGCCGACTCTTTTCTCTGTATATATCAACGATGTCGCTCTTGCTGCGGGTGATTCCCTGATCCACCTCTACGCAGACGACACCATTCTGTATACATCTGGCCCTTCCATGGACACTGTGCTATCTAACCTCCAAACAAACTTCAATGCCATACAACACTCCTTCCGTGGCCTCCAACTGCTCTTAAACGCTAGCAAAACCAAATGCATGCTCTTCAACCGATCGCTGCCCACAACCGACTAGTATCACTACTCTGGACAGTTCTAACCTTGAATACGTGGAAAACTACAAATGCCTAGGTGTCTGGCTAGACTGTAAACTCTCCTTCCAGACTCATATCAAACATCTCCAATCCAAAATCAAATCTAGAATCTGCTTTCTATTTCGCAACAAAGCCTCCACTCACGCCTCCAAACTTACCCTAGTAAAACTGACTATCCTACCGATCCTTGACTTCGGCGATGTCATCTACAAAATAGCTTCCAACACTCTACTCAGCAAAACGGATGCAGTCTTTCACAGTGCCATCCGTTTTGTTACCAAAGCGCCTTATGCCGCCCACCACTGCTACCTGTATGCTCTAGTCGGCTGGCCCTCGCTACATATTCATCGCCAGATCCACTGGCTCCAGGTCATTTACCTATGCTAGGTAAAGCTCCGCCTTATCTCAGCTCAATGGTCACGATAACAACACCCACCCGTAGCACACGCTCCAGCAGGTATATCTCACGGGTCATCCCCAAAGCCAACACCCCCTTTGACCGCCTTTCCTTCCAGTTCTCTGCTGCCAGTGACTGGAACAAATTGCAAAAATTGCTGAAGCTGGAGACTTACATTTCCCTCACTAACTTTAAACATCAGCTATCTGAGCAGCTAACCGATCGCTGCAGCTGTACATAGTCCATCTGTAAATAGCCCACCCACCCAATCTACCTACCTCATCCCCATACTGTTTTTATTTACTTTTCTGCTCTTTTGCATACCAGTATCTCTACTTGCACATCATCATCTGCTCATCTATCACTCCAGTGTTAATCTTTTATTTAAATGGTGATATTGACTGTACGCTTGTTTATTCCATGTACCTCTGTGTTGTTGTTTCTGTCGCACTGCTTTGCTTCATCTTCACTTGTTCTAATGTTGGGGTCACTCTAGGAAAAGTCATCCATTTTCAAGTTGAAAAAATATACATTTAGGGGGTTTTCTCTGCTGTTCAACATAGAGGCAGGTCATTTCTGACCCTTAAGACAACACAAGGGTTAATCAAAATCCATCGGATGTAGTGATCACAACATAGTAGGAAAACCAAAGTTCCAAAGGCTGGGCCTAATATTGCGTATAACAATAACGTTTTGTAGTGACTCCTATGTTATTGATGTAAATAATATGTGTTGATCCGTGGTGTGTAATGAGGAGCAACCAGACGCTGCACATCTATGAAATGACTTTCTCCATTTACTAATAAGCAATGCACCCATAAAGAAAAGGACTGTAAAAAGGGTTAAATCCCCGTGGATTGATGAGGAATTGTTTGGTTGAGAGGGTTGAGAACAATAGGAATGGCACATAAATCTGGCTGCATAACCGATTGGCAAACATACTGCACATTCACAGACCATTCATTCTATATCATCTGGCAACATGACAGACCATTCATTCTATATCATCTGGCAACATGACAGACCATTCATTCTATATCATCTGGCAACATGACAGACCATTCATTCTATAGCAGACCATATCATCTGGCAACATGACAGACCATTCATTCTATAGCATCTGGCAACATGACAGACCATTCATTCTATAGCAGACCATATCATCTGGCAACATGACAGACCATTCATTCTATATCATCTGGCAACATGACAGACCATTCATTCTATATCATCTGGCAACATGACAGACCATTCATTCTATATCATCAGACAACATGACAGACCATTCATTCTATATCATCTGGCAACATGACAGACCATTCATTCTATAGCAGATCATATCATCTGGCAACATGACAGACCGTTCATTCTATATCATCTGGCAACATGACTGACCATTCATTCTATATCATCTGGCAACATGACAGACCATTCATTCTATAGCAGATCATATCATCTGGCAACATGACAGACCATTCATTCTATATCATCTGGCAACATGACAGACCATTCATTCTATATCATCTGGCAACATGACAGACCATTCATTCTATATCATCAGACAACATGACAGACCATTCATTCTATATCATCTGGCAACATGACAGACCATTCATTCTATAGCAGATCATATCATCTGGCAACATGACAGACCGTTCATTCTATATCATCTGGCAACATGACAGACCATTCATTCTATATCATCTGGCAACATGACAGACCATTCATTCTATAGCAGACCATATCATCTGGCAACATGACAGACCATTCATTCTATAGCATCTGGCAACATGACAGACCATTCATTCTATAGCAGACCATATCATCTGGCAACATGACAGACCATTCATTCTATATCATCTGGCAACATGACAGACCATTCATTCTATATCATCTGGCAACATGACAGACCATTCATTCTATATCATCAGACAACATGACAGACCATTCATTCTATATCATCTGGCAACATGACAGACCATTCATTCTATAGCAGATCATATCATCTGGCAACATGACAGACCGTTCATTCTATATCATCTGGCAACATGACAGACCATTCATTCTATATCATCTGGCAACATGACAGACCATTCATTCTATAGCAGACCATATCATCTGGCAACATGACAGACCATTCATTCTATAGCATCTGGCAACATGACAGACCATTCATTCTATAGCAGATCATATCATCTGGCAACATGACAGACCATTCATTCTATATCATCTGGCAACATGACAGACCATTCATTCTATAGCAGATCATATCATCTGGCAACATGACAGACCATTCATTCTACAGCATCAGACAACATGACAGACCATTCATTCTATAGCATCTGGCAACATGACAGACCATTCATTCTACAGCATCAGACAACATGACAGACCATTCATTCTATAGCATCTGGCAACATGACAGACCATTCATTCTATACCTAATCCTCCTAACCTCTACCTAATCCTCCTAACCTCTACCTAATCCTCCTAACCTCTACCTAATCCTCCTAACCTCTACCTAATCCTCCTAACCTCTACCTAATCCTCCTAACCTCTACCTAATCCTTCTAACCTCTACCTAATCCTTCTAACCTCTACCTAATTCTCCAAACCTCTACCTAATCCTCCTAACCTGCTATGAAAGTCACTTCTGACATCCCGTCTAGTCAAACTATTAGAAAAATAGGTGAATGCCAGTGGTGGCTGGTGGCAATTCAAATCAGAGGAGGAGGATGGGCTCGTAGTAGGGCTTAAAATGGATGGAACGGGATTCATCAAACACATCAAATAAGTGGTTTCCATGTGTTTGATACCATTACATTGACTCCATTCCAGCCATCATTATGAGCCCGTTCTCCCCTCACCAGCCTCCTTCGGAATACAGACAAACAATCAATGTTATTTATAAGGCCCTTTTTACGTCAGTAGTGGTCACAAGCGTTTATACAGAAGCCGAGCCTAAAACCCCAAAGAGGCTAGGGAAAATCTCCCTAAAAAAGCAGGAACCTAGAAAGAAACCTAGATAGGAACCAGGTTCTGAGGGGTGGCCAGTCCTCTTCTGGCTTTGCCGTGTGGAGATTACAAGAGTACATGGCAATTAAGGCCAGATTGTTCTTCAAGATGTTCAAATGTTCATAGATGACCAACATGGTCAAATAATAATCACAGTGGTTGTAGAGAGTGCAACGGGTCAGCACCTTCAGGAGTAAATGTCAGTTGGTTTTTCATAGCCGAGCATTCAGAGGTCGAAACAGCAGGTCCGGGAGAAGCTAGCACGACCGGTGAACAGTTCACAGGGTTCCATAGCCACAGAACAGCCGGAACTGGATCAGCAGCACGACCAGGTGGACTGGGGACAGCCAGGAGTCATCCGGCCAGGTAGTTCTGAGGCATGGTCCTAGGGCTCAGGTCCACCGGGAGGGGAGAAAGAGAGAGAGATGCGACATTGTGGTCCCATCCAAAGCAACCCACAGAGAGGGCCAATCAGGCAAGATATACTGTAACCCCACCCACTTTGCCAAACCACCAAAAGGGATATCAACAGACCACTAACTTACTACCCTGAGTGTAGCCTACAAAGATCTTGTTTTTTTTTTTACCTAGAACATCAGAATTTAAAAGTTACAACTTTTCCACCATCCACTTCCTTTATGTCTGAAACACAAGCTTCCAGGGAGGGCAATTTTGGGGCTTCAACATGTTTCATCGAAAAGTACAGCTGTGTGTCGTCTGCATACCAGTGAAAATTGACACTGTGCTTCCGAATAACCAAGAGGTAGCATATATAGTCAAAACAATAGTTGTCCTGGAATGGAACCTTGAGGAACACCGAAACGTGCCATTGATTTGTAAGAGAATAAATCATCCCACAGAGACAAACAAATATATTTCCGACATATAAGATCTAAAACAGGAAAGAACTTGTCCACGTCGACCAATTACAGTTTACGAATGACATCACCAAGCGGTAAAATATATAGTGAAAACAATAGTGGTTCTAAAACGGAACCTTGAGGAACACCGAAACATAAAATTGATTTGTCAGAAGACAAACCATCCACAGAGACAAACTGATATCTTTCCTCTCAAAAAGAATGTGGTGATCGATGGTGTAAAAAGCTGGACTAAGGTCTAGGAACGTGAGAACAGAGCCTTGTAGAACAATTACAGTTTCCTCTCAAAAAGAATGTGGTGATCGATGGTGTCAAAAGCTGGACTAAGGTCTAGGAGCACGAGGACAGATGCAGAGCCTTGGTCTGACACCATTAAAAGGTCATTTACCACCTTCAAGAGTGCAGTCTCAATGCTATGATGGGGTCTAAAACCAGAATAGATCATTTTGTATACATTATTTGTCTTCAGGAAGGGAGTCAATATACGTCAATCATTTTTTTTCTTCCCGGGATCAAGGTTTGATACACATCCGGAGGATAAGGAGCCATTTACAATGTTCAACGTAGAAAGGCCAAGCACAGGAAGTAGCTATTTCAGTAATTTAGTTGGAATAGGGTCCAGTACACAGCTTGAAGGTTGAGGGACAATGACTATTTCCATTAATGTTTCGAGAGATACAGGACAACAAAAAACCGTGAATGTCTCCATTGATCAGAGGTCCTGGCAGTTCTGTGCAGACTCAGACTATTTCCATGACAACTGAAATATACTGTTCCATCGATGTGGATAGGGGGGTGTTCCCTCTGCTGTTTCCTGAAGTCCACAATCATCTCCTTAGTTTTGTTGACATTGAGTTTGAGGTTATTTTCCTGACACCACACTCCGAGGGCCCTCACCTCCTCCCTGTAGGCCGTCTCGTCGTTGTTGGTAATCAAGCCTACCACTGTTGTGTCGTCCGCAAACTTGATGATTGAGTTGGAGGCGTGCGTGGCCACGCAGTCGTGGGTGAACAGGGAGTACAGGAGAGGGCTCAGAACGCACCCTTGTGGGGCCCCAGTGTTGAGGATCAGTGGGGTGGATATGTTGTTACCTACCCTCACCACCTGGGGGAGGCCCGTCAGGAAGTCCAGTACCCAGTTGCACAGGGCGGGGTCGAGACCCAGGCTTGATGACGAGTTTGGAGGGTACTATGGTGTTAAATGCTGAGCTGTAGTCGATGAACAGCATTCTCACATAGGTATTCCTCTTGTCCAGATGGGTTAGGGCAGTGTGCAGTGTGGTTGAGATTGCATCGTCTGTGGACCTATTTGGGCGGTAAGCAAATTGGAGTGGGTCTAGGGTGTCAGGTAGGGTGGAGGTGATATGGTCCTTGACTAGTCTCTCAAAGCACTTCATGATGACGGAAGTGAGTGCTACGGGGCGGTAGTCGTTTAGCTCAGGTACCTTAGCTTTCTTGGGAACAGGAACAATGGTGGCCCTCTTGAAGCATGTGGGAACAGCAGACTGGGATAGGAATCGATTGAATATGTCCGTAAACACACCAGCCAGCCAGCTGGTCTGCGCATGCTCTGAGGGCGCGGCTGGGGATGCCGTCTGGGCCTGCAGCCTCGCAAGGGTTAACACGTTTAAATGTTTTACTCACCTCGGCTGCAGTGAAGGAGAGTCCGCATGTTTTGGTTGCGGGCCGTGTCAGTGGCACTGTATTGTCCTCAAAGCGGGCAAAAAAGTTATTTAGTCTGCCTGGGAGCAAGGCATCCTGGTCCGTGACTGGGCTGGTTTTCTTTTTGTAATCCGTGATTGACTGTAAACCCTGCCACATACCTTGTGTCTGAGCCGTTGAATTGCGATTCTACTTTGTCTCTATACTGACGCTTAGCTTGTTTGATTGCTTTGCGGAGGGAATAGCTACACTGTTTGTATTCGGTCATGTTTCCGGTCACCTTGCCCTGATTAAAAGCAGTGGTTCGCGCTTTCAGTTTCATGCGAATGCTGCCATCAATCCACGGTTTCTGGGTTGGGAATGTTTTAATTGTTGCTATGGGAACGACATCTTCAACGCACGTTCTAATGAACTCGCTCACCGAATCAGTGTATTCGGCAATGTTGTTGTCTGACGCAATACGAAACATATCCCAGTCCACGTGATGGAAGCAGCTTCTGTCTGTAGGCAGGGAGCAACAAAATGGAGTCGTGGTCAGCTTTTCCGAAAGGAGGGCGGGGGAGGGCCTTATATGCATCGCGGAAGTTAGAATAGCAATGATCCAAGGTTTTACCAGCCCTGGTTGCGCAATCGATATGCTGATACAATTTAGGGAGTCTTGTTTTCAGATTAGCCTTGTTAAAATCCCCAGCTACAATGAATGCAGCCTCAGGATATATGGATTCCAGTTTGCAAAGAGTCAAATAAAGTTTGTTCAGAGCCATCGATGTGTCTGCTTGGGGGGGAATATATACGGCTGTGATTATAATCGAAGAGAATTCCCTTGGTAGATAATGCGGTCGACATTTGATTGTGAGGAATTCTAAATCAGGTGAACAGAAGGACTTGAGTTCCTGTTTGTTGTTGTGACCACACCACGTCTCGTTAACCATAAAGCATACGCCCCTGCCCCTCTTCTTACCAGAAAGATGTTTGTTTCTGTCGGCGCGATGCGTGGAGAAACCAGCTGGCTGCACCGACTCCGATAGCATCTCTCGAGTGAGCCATGTTTCCGTGAAGCAAAGAACGTTACAGTCCCCGATGTCCCTCTGGAATGCTACCCTTGCTCGGATTTCATCAACCTTGTTGTCAAGAGACTGGACATTGGCGAGTAGTATGCTAGAGAGTGGCGCGCGATGTGCCCGTCTCCGGAGCCTGACCAGAAGACCGCTTCGTTTGCCTCTTTTACGACGTCGTTGTTTTGGGTCGCAGAATGGGATCCATTCCGTTGTCCTGGGTGAAAGGCAGAACACAGGATCCGCTCCGGGAGGATTATGATGATTTTTGACTATCCGGAGGATTATGATGGTTTCTGACTGTCTGGAGGATTATGATGGTTTCTGACTGTCTGGAGGATTATGATGGTTTCTGGTGTCTGGAAGACTGATGATTTCTGACTGTCTGGAGGATTACCATGATTTCTGGTGTCTGGAGGATTACCATGATTTCTGGTGTCTGGAGGATTACCATGATTTCTGGTGTCTGGAGGATTACCATGATTTCTGGTGTCTGGAGGATTACCATGATTTCTGATGTCTGGAGGATTATGATGGTTTCTGACTGTCTGGAGGATTATGCATCAATATGAGAAGGACTTTACTTTTAATTCCGACATACAAGTATTTTTCCAAGAATGTACTACTTTTTAATCTCCCAACTGGTTTTAGACCTGAACACAAATCTCGTGATCAAGGTATCACGTGTTTGTCGCACCATTCCCAGATCAGCATAGTAATTTATCCACCTTACTTATCTAACAGATTGTATCACTTAAACCCTATGCTATTTAACACACCTGAATTCATTGTCCACTTAAATAATCTATGGAATCTCTATTTGGAGAATAATGACCCCGCCCCAACGTGTCTCCAATCATTTGGGAAGCAGGCGATGCAGTTAGAAGGAATTTGAATTCTTATCTCACAACTAAAAGAAATACAACATTAATTACAGTAACTTTTAAGAGCTAAAAGTAAGGCAGCTTGAAGATTCATTGAAAAAAGGACTTCCCCCAAACAGCTCTTCAAAGAATTACAAGCTGCAAGATCAACATTTGACCGACTGCTCACAGATAAAGCAGACGCATCTATTTGTTTTTTCAGGCTAGACACAGATTATATAAACATGAAAATAAAGACCAGTCGACCTCCTCTCAAGACCGGCGAAAGAATAGAAGTGTACCAGACGCTATACCTTTTAAATAAAGGATCAATCTGGGGAAATGAACAACACATTGAGAGACGACTAACCGTTACTCTACAGTTCACACTCAAGCAATAATCTGCCTGACATGCAATCCTTTCTGGATAAACTCTCTCTCTCTCAACGATACATGTGGGAGACAGAGAAATGCCATGCAAGGAGATATCCTAAGAAGAAATACAATTAAAAACCTTAAACATGGGAAATCCCCAGGTCCTGATGGGTTTGCAACCAGAGTTTTATAAGAATTGCCTGGATTTCTTAACGGAACACCCTACTCAGAATGTATACAGACTCCAGAGGCGAACCACCTCCTACTTTGAACCATGCTGATGTTGCTCTAGCTATAGGTCTGTGTCCCTCATTAATGTGGACAGATCTTATCTGAGAACCTAGCTAAGGAGACTAGTAAGATTTCTAGTAACTTGAATAAAGCCTAACCAAACTGGTTTTATAACACAGAGGCACTCATTCACTAATGTCAGACATCTCCTCGGCGTAATGCAACACCGTGAACAATCACAACATAGAGACTGTCTCTATCATTGAATGCCGAGAAGGCATTTGACAGAGTAGAATGGCCATACATATTTAAAATACTTACCCGCTTTGAAGTGGGAGAGAATTTAATTTACTAGATAAAGTTGATATACCATGCCCCTCAGGCTGCTGTAATAACAAATGGAACGCAGTCACCTACTTTATTTTTGGATAGAGGGAGACGTCAGGGCTGCACACTATCGCCTCTGTTATTTGCCTTGGTATTAGAGCTCCTGGCAGAGGCTATATGTACCCAGGAAGGTCTGACAGGTGTCAAGATTGAAAAACAAACCCACATTATATCTCTATATGCAGATGATATTTAACTATTCATTTCTAACCCAGAAACCTCTATTCACATTCTTATTGACTTAGAAAGTTTAGCTCTCTTCATGGTTACAGCATATTGTTTTTATTAAATCTAAAGCTATGCCCCTAGGGAACTTGGGTAACAACCAAAAAAGGTTAACTTTTCAATTGGACCAAAACAATTAAAAAAAAAATATATATATATTGGTTTAAAAACCTGGAATAAATGTAAAAACCTGTCCAACTGCAACTTTGCACCTGTACTGAGGGCAGTTAAGGAAGAACTAGACAGATGGATGGACCTGCCATTATCACAGTTGGGTAGAATTCATCTGATCAAAATGAATGTTTTCCTTTTTGTATCTTCTTCAGGTGGTCCCATTATATATCAACAAAATAATTTTAATGAAGTCAATAAATATCTCTCAGACTTTTTACATGGCACAGAAAAAGACCAAGGTTGAAATTTAGTAAACTGCAGCTACCATATAATGTAGTAGACCTGGGCACTACCTAATTCATTATTAATACTATTTTATAACTGGGCATGTCATGCTCTCAGAATTACACAGTGGCTCAGAGATGAACCTTGCTCAGAATGGCTCAGAGATAAACCTTGCTCTAATTGGCTCAGAGATGAACCATGCTCTAATTGGGTCAGAGATGAACCGTGCTCTAATTGGGTCAGAGATGAACCTTGCTCTAATTGGCTCAGAGATTAACCTTGCTCAGAATGGCTCAGTGATGAACCTTGCTCTAATTGGGTCAGAGATGAACCTTGCTCTAATTGGGTCAGAGATGAACCTTGCTCTAATTGGGTCAGAGATGAACCTTGCTCTAATTGGGTCAGAGATGAACCTTGCTCTAATTGGGTCAGGGATGAACCTTGCTCTAATTGGGTCAGGGATGAACCTTGCTCTAATTGGGTCAGGGATGAACCTTGCTCTAATTGGGTCAGGGATGAACCTTGCTCTAATTGGGTCAGGGATGAACCTTGCTCTAATTGGGTCAGGGATGAACCTTGCTCTAATTGGGTCAGAGTTGAACCTTGCTCTAATTGGGTCAGAGTTGAACCTTGCTCTAATTGGGTCAGAGATTAACCTTGCTCTAATTGGGTCAGAGATTAACCTTGCTCAGAGATTAACCTTGCTCTAATTGGGTCAGAGATTAACCTTGCTCAGAATGGCTCAGAGATTAACCTTGCTCTAATTGGGTCAGAGATGAACCTTGCTCTAATTGGGTCAGAGATTAACCTTGCTCTAATTGGCTCAGTAATGACTCCTGTTGACTCCTGCTTCAACCAACCAACCTCATTAATCAGTGTCATGACTAGTGACAGAAACCCAGTCAGCATAGAAGTAAACATAACTGGATTCTTAAACGTACCCTTAAAACTGAGCTGACAAGAAGTTGGATTACTGAAAAATTACTGATTTATTGAAAAAAATATGAATATGTTTACATTACTTATTTTATTCATTTCCCACGGTTTTGTCAGACAAAATCCCAGTGATTTTCCACCAGCTTTGGTTGCTGATGTGTATAATGTTGAATCCTCAGCATGCATGGACACACAAGCGTTGTTCAATGCCAGTGGCAGGACATTGGTAAAAACAGAAGAGAGAGCTACCCTGCGGTACACCACACGTTACATGTTTGACATTAGAGGAGCTTCCATTAAAAGAAAACCCTTTTGAGTTCTATTAGATAGAGAGCTCTGAATCCACAATATGGCAGAGGTTGAAAATCATAGCACGTACATCCTTTCAACAACAGGTTATGGTCAATAATAGCAAATGCTGCACTGGAATCTAACAGTACAGCTCCCACAATCTTCCTATTATCAATTTCTTTCAACCAATCATCAGTCATTTGTGTCAGTGCAGTACATGTTGAGTGGCCTTCTCTATAAGCATGCTGAAAGCATGCTGTTAATTTGTTTACAGAGAAATAGCATTGTATCTGGTCAAACACAATTTTCTACAAAAGGTTTTTGCTAAGAGTTAGCAGCAATCTGATTGGTCGGCTGTTAGAACCAGTAAAAGGTGCTTTACCATTCTTGGGTAGAATGACTTTTGGATTCCCTCCAGGTCTGAGGACAAACATTTGTCTCCACACTCAGATGAAAGATATGACAAACAGGAGAGTCAATACAGTCAGATACCATCCTCTGCAGCATTCCAGCTAAGTTGTCAATACCAGGTGGTTTCTCATTATCGACGGACCAAAATAATTCTTCCACCTCATCCAAACTTACTTTACAAAAATCTTAAATTACAATGCTTCCCCTTTCATTATTAGGTATTTGATGCATGAATGTGAATGAATGCTCGCAGTTTGCCTACTTTGCCAATGAAATAGTCATTAAAGTAAATTGGCTAAATCAAAATGTTTTACGATAAATGAGACATATGATTCAATGAAAGAGGGAGTTGAATTAGTGTTTCTGCACATAATTTTCAGTCATAAATCATATAAAGTATCTTGGTTTAATAATAATTATATTATTATGAATTATTATAATTATTATTATAAGATTTATTAATAGTAGAGTTTCTTCCTCATTTTCGTTCAGTTAATTCACATAATTCCTAATTTCACAGTAACTTTGCCGATCAGATGTGCAGACAGACTTATTCACCACTCCTTTAGCCTCGTCCCTCTCTCAACCATACAGCTTCTCTGTTCCTCATCAATCTACGGGGCCTTAACAGATCTTTAGCCTCGTCCCTCTCTCAACCATACAGCTTCTCTGTTCCTCATCAATCTACGGGGCCTTGTCCCTCTCTCAACCATACAGCTTCTCTGTTCCTCATCAATCTACGGGGCCTTGTCCCTCTCTCAACCATACAGCTTCTCTGTTCCTCATCAATCTACGGGGCCTTAACAGATCCTTAGCCTCGTCCCTCTCTCAACCATACAGCTTCTCTGTTCCTCATCAATCCACGGGGCCTTAACAGATCGTTTCTTAACAGGTGCATTCCTATCAATAACTGGAAGAAACTATTTCATAAATGGATCAAGTGCAGCATCTGGATGCTCCTCATTACATCAGACCCAACAAATAAATATTATGTTGCATCTTCAACATTCCAACCTCATAGTGTGGAAATATATATAAAACACAGGAAAATATGGTTTTTGACTGCACTGGGCCTTTAAAAGCCATACCTTTACCTTTAACACCAAGATTTCCAGTCATTCCAATGAATAAAGTGCTTTTTGATCCTAAAGAATATGAATGGTCAATACACCTTGAGATTTGCTTTGCCTACTTATCATTCTTCTATGTTTTAGTTGTCATCGAGGATGAAGAGGATTCAATTCAGATTTCTCTAACATAATCATAAGCTGCTTCAGTCACAGATAAAACATTAATTTTTTTTAAAAGAGTACATTCTGCTCTCATAGAACATCTTACTTCAGAACAATCAAAATGTACTGCTATACTTCTTACCAATTACGGCTGTTGAAGTCTATCAAATATGTGCAGACAAAACACAGCTTCCATCTTTTTCTCAACGATTTATTTTTAAAATATATTTTACCTTTATTTAAATAGGCAAGTCAGTTAAGAACAAATTCTTATAATTCTTATTCTTATAATATCCAGACGCGTATTAAAAACGAACTAGCTGGTTGAGCAAAGTGCCTCTCCCTGATGGAGACGCCCTCCCTCTGCTGTCCGTCGCACCTCCGCAACCCTTTCAGCATACACTCCAGGGCTCCATCTTTAAACATTTAACCAGGTAAAACCCATCGAGGTTAAAATCCTATTTTGCGACCTGACAAGAAGGCAAAACATGGAAACTGTCCATAAAACACAAGACACTTGTGTCACAAGTTAAAGACACAACTGAAGATTAGAAACAACTGCAGTTGTCACAAACAGTGTTGTCAATCAGAGTCTTTAAAAAACAGGCAAAGACACCAACTCCCCTAACTTTAAAACCTTCTGAAAGTTCCAGGATGAAGGGGCATTATGGGGGAAACATATGGTTTCCCCATCTCAGTTCTAGCTTTAGGAACAGACAAGGACAGCAGCAACTGTGAACGAAGACTGTACTGAGTGACTGATCTGGTCAGTAAAGAACAGAGATACAAAGGGAGTTGTCCCATCAATGCTACGTACATTTTAAAAAAGTGTACCAGTGCCTCCTGGTGGAGAGAGAGGTCCATTGCACCATAGCATACAGATCACAGTGATGGGTGAGTGATCTAGCATTGGTAATACATCTTAAAGCAACATGATACACTGTGTCCAGAGTTTTTAAGGTACTTGCTGAGGCCTGCATATAGACAATGTCAACATAATCCAACACTGATTTGACTGAAGTGATTTGATCAAGATCCTTTCTGACTAACGTTGAAAAGCAAGATGTGTTCCTGTTAATAGAAACCCAATTTCAACTTTCAGTTTCTTGGTCAAGGTTTCAATGTGCCGTTTAAAAGTCAACTTTTTAATCTAACCAAATCCCAAGATACTTTATAGGAGGTGAACCTATCAATTTGCTGGCCTCTTATAGTTAAAATCTGCAACTGACGCCATCTGTTAACTTTCAGGGAAGAGAAAACCATAAACACACAGGTTTAAATTGGAAAAAAAGCTGCCTTTGAATAACATCAAAGGCCAACTGTAAGTCCTGAAAAGCCTTGTCAATATTAGATGCTCTAGAATCAATAATTGTGTCATCAGCATACAGATGGAGATTTCAACAGAGTCAACAGTCTTTACCTATATCATTTATATACAGTGTAAAAAAGGATCGGACCTAAAATTGAGCCTTGGGGAACTCCTTTTTTTAGTCTTCGAAACTCAGATTTCATACCCTCCTGTGCTATACACCGTATTCTGTCTGAAAGGTCGTTCTCAAAACCGATCCATTGCATCGACACTTAAACCACATTTTTTTTTGTCTATTCAACAGCAGGGTGTGGTCAGTGTCGAAGGCCTTCGATATGTCAAAACAAATGTGACACACAGGGATTTTTCTTGTCCTGAGCATCTAGAATATCACCTACAACCTTACTTACAGCAGTAATTGTACTATGCTCGGCTCTAAAACCCAACAGTAATTGTACTATGCTCGGCTCTAAAACCCAACAGTAAATTGTACTATGCTCGGCTCTAAAACCCAACAGTAATTGTACTATGCTCGGCTCTAAAACCCAACAGTAATTGTACTATGCTCGGCTCTAAAACCCAACAGTAATTGTACTATGCCCGGCTCTAAAACCCAACAGTAATTGTACTATGCCCGGCTCTAAAACCCAGCAGTAATTGTACTATGCTCGGCTCTAAAACCCAACAGTAATTGTACTATGCTCGGCTCTAAAACTCAACAGTAATTGTACTATGCCCGGCTCTAAAACCCAACAGTAATTGTACTATGCCCGGCTCTAAAACCCAGCAGTAATTGTACTATGCCCGGCTCTAAAACCCAACAGTAATTGTACTATGCTCGGCTCTAAAACCCAGCAGTAATTGTACTATGCTCGGCTCTAAAACCCAACAGTAATTGTACTATGCTCGGCTCTAAAACCCGCCTGGAATTCAGATATAACTGAGTTATTATGAAGAAAGTCTTTGAACTGGTGAGTTCTCCAGGTTTTCTAAAACCTTTGCCAGCGCAGACAATTTAGATAGACAGTTATCCAACTGGGACGGATCTCCACCTTTATGTAAAAGCATGACATGGGCTGCTTTCCAGACTTTCGAAATGGTATTACTCTCCAATTAAATATTTAATATATGAGTGAGAGGGGCAGCAATGATCTCTGCACCAATTGTTTGAAAATATGGGTTTAATTCATCCGGGCCAGCCTCTTTCTTTATATCAATACATTTGAGTTCCTTTACAACTTCTGAAAGCTCAATCTCGGTAAAAATGAAATAGATGAACCGTAGGCCAGCATGTGGCAGTTTCATTCACAGCCTCATTTGAGATGTTAGGAAGGAGTTCATTATCAAATAAATGTCCAGCTTTAGCAAAATGCTCATTAAACATGTCAAACAGTTTATTCTTGTGAGTCACATCCATTGAATTTGAGGTCAATTTGAACAGAAGACCAGAGGAGTTAGTGTTAGCATTCATGGATTTAAATGGTTTTCCATAATTTGGTCGGGTTACTGAGGTTTGCCTTGGTAGATTCGTAATAAAAGCTAGATTTGCATTTCTGTATGAACAAGGTACATTTATTTTTCAGTGCCCTGAATAACTGCCATTCTGCCTGGGAATTACCCCTTTCTGGCTTTGGCCCACTGTGTATTTTTGGGATCCAATCAGATAATTCTCCTGTAAACCAGGAACTGTCTCTACCTCCTTACCCAGTAAGAGGGGTCTAATAATCGCAGATAATAGAAAACAAGGAATGAAAATAGGAGAATTCCTCTTCGATATCTGTAATAAGTGCAATCCTATCCTATCTATGAAGTTCATGCAGGAATGTCTGCTCACAGAACTAACAAAAATGTTTGGCTATGAACCGAGAGGACACTTTGGGGATTTTAGTGTCTCTAATGCAAGCAACTGCACAACGATCACTTAAATCATTAGCGATAATACCAACGGCCGAGTATTTAGGAGGATTGCTTGTTAGAATAACATCAAATAAGTGTTGATTTAGAGATGTCTTTGGGATTGAGTTTTATGACTGCATTTATAATTTGTGTAAAATATAAATTTATTGCACAGTCCCCTTATGGCCTAGGAGTTTGGAGATAACCAATCGCAGTTTAAATCGCCCATAAGGACCATTTCATCTCCCCCCCAACCACGCATCAGTTCAGCCAGAGAATCCAGGGGTTCTACTTTTGCAGATGGAGATCTATAACATCCTATCAAATCTAAAGTTCGCAGCTTTCGATAACTGCAGTTTCAATGCTTAAAAACTCACTGTTTTGGTTTAGATAAAGACCTTAGTTCAGTAACCAAACATCGGTCTTTAAAAAATAGACGGATATACCCCCCTCCCCAGTTACTTTGTCGGTCACATCGATAAACATTATAACCATCCAAGTCTATAGACTGATTTAGAACAGATTTCTTAAGCCAGGTCTCGGACAGTACTAAGACATCTGGGTCAGCAGTGTGAACCCAGACTTTTATCATGTCCATGTTCTGCATCAGACTCCTCATATTAATATGCATCAGTCCCAACCCTGATCTAGTTTTAAAATCATTTGGAGTGGGAAGTTCATCCATAGCCAATGGGACTGGGTGGATGTTTCCTGATTCATAGCCAATGGGACTGGGTGGATGTTTCCTGATTCATAGCCAATGGGACTGGGAGAATGTTTCCTGATTCATAGCCAATGGGACTGGGAGAATGTTTCCTGATTCATAGCCAATGGGCCTGGGTGGATGTTTCCTGATTCATAGCCAATGGGCCTGGGTTTGGGTGGATGTTTCCTGATCCATAGCCAATGGGCCTGGGTGGATGTTTCCTGATCCATAGCCAATGGGCCTGGGTTTGGGTGGATGTTTCCTGATCCATAGCCAATGGGACTGGGAGAATGTTTCCTGATTCATAGCCAATGGGCCTGGGTTTGGGTGAATGTTTCCTGATCCATAGCCAATGGGACTGGGAGAATGTTTCCTGATTCATAGCCAATGGGCCTGGGTGAATGTTTCCTGATTCATAGCCAATGGGCCTGGGTTTGGGTGAATGTTTCCTGATTCATAGCCAATGGGCCTGGGTTTGGGTGAATGTTTCCTGATTCATAGCCAATGGGCCTGGGTTTGGGTGGATGTTTCCTGATCCATAGCCAATGGGACTGGGAGAATGTTTCCTGATTCATAGCCAATGGGCCTGGGTGAATGTTTCCTGATTCATAGCCAATGGGCCTGGGTTTGGGTGAATGTTTCCTGATTCATAGCCAATGGGCCTGGGTTTGGGTGAATGTTTCCTGATCCATAGCCAATGGGACTGGGAGAATGTTTCCTGATTCATAGCCAATGGGCCTGGGTGAATGTTTCCTGATTCATAGCCAATGGGCCTGGGTTTGGGTGAATGTTTCCTGATTCATAGCCAATGGGCCTGGGTTTGGGTGAATGTTTCCTGATTCATAGCCAATGGGCCTGGGTTTGGGTGGATGTTTCCTGATCCATAGCCAATGGGACTGGGAGAATGTTTCCTGATCCATAGCCAATGGGACTGGGAGAATGTTTCCTGATTCATAGCCAATGGGCCTGGGTTTGGGTGAATGTTTCCTGATTCATAGCCAATGGGCCTGGGTTTGGGTGAATGTTTCCTGACACCAAAAAGCAGAAGAATAATAAAACACCTTGATTTATTTATTCCTAAAATCGCACTGCTTTTAGATGATTTTGAATAATCCAAACAGTCATCTGATACAACAAACACAGTTTTGAGCCAGATCAAACCCTGTAGATTTTATGTCCATGTCACAGTAGGAGTCAAATGGTAACACAACGGGATCCCTCTGAAAGATAAAAGCTGCTATACTATCAGTCAAAGTAGGGTTTAGCGGTATCTCTCTGGGGTACGGAGATGAGATTGTTTTGGATAATTTAGACAACACAATGAGCCATAACCCATGTAGGCAGAAATTAAAACAATTTGTACAAAAATACCCATTTTAACTGAATCCAATATTTCACTAAAACAAAAAGAAAACACAATTTTAAATAAACCGAGTCAATCTAATGAAAAACGTTAAATCCCCCCGTCTCTCTCTCCCCCCGTCTCACCCGTCTCTCCCCACCTCTCACCCCGTCTCTCCCCCTCTCACCCCGTCTCTCCCCCCCCGCCTCTCACCCCCACCTCTCACCCGTCCCCGCCTCCCACCTCTCACCCGTCTCTCCCCCACCTCTCACCCGTCTCTCCCCCACCTCTCACCCGTCTCTCCCCCACCTCTCACCCGTCTCTCCCCACCTCTCACCCGTCTCTCCCCCACCTCTCACCCGTCTCTCCCCCACCTCTCAACCGTCTCCCCCCACCTCACCCGTCTCTCCCCCCCCACCTCTCACCTCTCACCCGTCTCTCCCCACCTCTCACCCGTCTCTCCCCCACCCACCCGTCTCTCCCCCACTTCTCACCCGTCCCCACCTCTCACCCGTCTCTCCCCCACCTCTCACCCGTCTCTCCCCCACCTCTCACCCGTCTCTCCCCCACCTCTCACCCGTCTCCCCCCCCACCTCTCACCCGTCTCTCTCACCCCCCCCGCCTCACCCCGTCTCTTCTCACCCGTCTCTCCCCCACCCCACTCCCCCACTCTCACCCGTCTCTCCCCCACTTCCACCCGTCTCTCCCCCACTTCTCACCCGTCTCTCCCCCACTTCTCACCCGTCTCTCCCCTACTTCTCACCCGTCTCTCACCCCCATCTCTTCTTCTCTTTTGGATCTACTCGCTGTATTCTATCTATTCTCTGACATAATATTCTTTAGAATCATACACACTATCTAAACCTCAATGTCTGGCGTGGTTTCTCCCAGACCAACGAGTACCTCAGACCGACCTGCCTGTCTGCTACAACAGAGTAGCAGCCTGAGGCACATAGAGCAGGAGCGTGACTGGGACAAGTCCTGCCACCTGCAACTGGGTCTGAATGCTAACTAGGCTAGATCAGGACTAACCTCATTCTAAAACGGGTCAGTAAGGTCTGAAAGATATATATATATATTTTTTTTTAAATATGTCTTGATTGCCTATATGTCTTTCCATCCCAGTTAATACTTGGTGGAAGCAACCATTACACCTCTCCCACTGTGTTCAATGGCTGCGTTAATTCCACTGGTTGTCTAAATTGACCTGGATAATAGAGAACTGTGTGCTGAAACTGGTGTTTGCTAGACCCATTAAATGATTAGCAGCATAATTGGAAACAGTATTGTTTTGGCAGCATCATGTTATGGGTATACTTTGCACTGACAAGGGACTGGGGAGTTTGTTAGGATCAAAAGCACAGGTATAAAAAAAAAAAGTTTACAGGAAATACAGTCTTTTTGTCTTCAGAAAAACTCTGGGATCGTTTGGTGTAGAGTTAGTATCTTAATCAACATGGTTCACAGCTGTAAAGGCTGCTAAAAGGTGCTTCTACCAAGTACCAACTCTGGGGTGTGTGAATACATAATGCTAATCAATACATTCACAATTTCTGTATTTCTTAGTAATAAGGACAATTTTCAAACAACAACACAAATTATTCTTCGCACTTTGAAAATGTAGGTTGTGTAGATCGATAGGGAAAAACATCTAATGCACTCTCTTCAAGACGGAATGTTAAGGCAGCAACATGTGAAGACAGTGGCTACGGAGACGCTCTCACCCAGGACATCATAATATGGAGACATGACATTACATGTGACCAGGCTGCCATCTAGAGTCCATAGCCTGGTACTTCACCCATCTAGAGTTCATAGCCCGGTACTTCACCCATCTAGAGTCCATAGCCTGGTACTTCACCCATCTAGAGTCCATAGCCTGGTACTTCACCCATCTAGAGTTCATAGCCTGGTACTTCACCCATCTAGAGTTCATAGCCTGGTACTTCACCCATCTAGAGTCCATAGCCTGGTACTTCACCCATCTAGAGTCCATAGCCTGGTACTTCACCCATCTAGAGTCCATAGCCTGGTACTTCACCCATCTAGAGTCCATAGCCTGGTACTTCACCCATCTAGAGTCCATAGCCTGGTACTTCACCCATCTAGAGTCCATAGCCCGGTACTTCACCCATCTAGAGTCCATAGCCTGGTACTTCACCCATCTAGAGTCCATAGCCTGGTACTTCACCCATCTAGAGTTCATAGCCTGGTACTTCACCCATCTAGAGTCCATAGCCTGGTACTTCACCCATCTAGGCTCCATAGCCTGGTACTTCACCCATCTAGAGTCCATAGCCCGGTACTTCACCCATCTAGAGTCCATAGCCCGGTACTTCACCCATCTAGAGTCCATAGCCCGGTACTTCACCCATCTAGAGTCCATAGCCTGGTACTTCACCCATCTAGAGTCCATAGCCCGGTACTTCACCCATCTAGAGTCCATAGCCCGGTACTTCACCCATCTAGAGTCCATAGCCTGGTACTTCACCCATCTAGAGTCCATAGCCTGGTACTTCACCCAACTAGAGTCCATAGCCTGGTACTTCACCCATCTAGAGTCCATAGCCTGGTACTTCACCCATCTAGAGTCCATAGCCTGGTACTTCACCCATCTAGAGTCCATAGCCTGGTACTTCACCCATCTAGAGTCCATAGCCTGGTACTTCACCCATCTAGAGTCCATAGCCTGGTACTTCACCCATCTAGAGTCCATAGCCCGGTACTTCACCCATCTAGAGTCCATAGCCCGGTACTTCACCCATCTAGAGTTCATAGCCTGGTACTTCACCCATCTAGAGTCCATAGCCTGGTACTTCACCCATCTAGAGTCCATAGCCTGGTACTTCACCCATCTAGAGTCCATAGCCTGGTACTTCACCCATCTAGAGTCCATAGCCT
>NC_056461.1:47379935-47434935 GCF_018296145.1 Oncorhynchus tshawytscha | reverse complement strand
CAGTCCCCCGTCTGCCCTCCAGTCCCCCCGTCTGCCCTCCAGTCCCCCGTCTGCCCTCCAGTCCCCCCGTCTGCCCTCCAGTCCCCCGTCTGCCCTCCAGTCCCCCGTCTGCCCTCCAGTCCCCAGTCTGTCCTCCAGTCCCCAGTCTGTCCTCCAGTCCCCAGTCTGTCCTCCAGTCCTCCGTCTGTCCTCCAGTCCTCCGTCTGTCCCGTCACCGTCAGAGCTGATCCAATTCCTGGCTCCTTGGAACTCATTGGCTACTGGACATAAAACATTATTACGTCTAAAAAACATATCTTTACTATTCAACTCTTAGCTCGAGTTACAACCGCTGTCAAAAGAGCTTCTATTAGCGGTGGTTGCCAACTGTTGGGTCGTAACCCAAAAGGTTTTGAATGGTGTCTGACTGAAAATATGTATTTATTTATTTTACATTTTTTGGGGGGGGGATTTGTTGTTGTTGTTGTTGTTGAGATACTCGTCTGAAATGAAACAACTAATACCAGGTAGAAGGTATGTAAAAGATTATCGTTACATTTAAATCATTTTAATTCTTTGAAAATTTAATTTTTCTTCAATCTCAGTATTTACCAATATAAAGCTATTAGCAGTGTGATTTAGCAGATGGGGTGAGTTTGTATATTATAATAATAATATAATATTCTTCGTCAAGATCGTGAGCAATATGGAATTAATGACAAAAGGGGGAATCTAAATATAATTGCGACATTTACTGTCAAAATAATATTTAAAAATTGTTTTCCAAATTGCATTTTGTCAACAACAACAAGAAAATCACAATGTGAATATTGGATCGAGACAGAAAACCTGGATCAATTTGGGTCCCGAGGATAAAACTATTGGGAAGCACTGATCTATAAGAAGGTTGTGGTGAGAGATACATACAAATATACAACCAAAACTGTCTCTGTGCATCCATAGCAACGGAACAGTGACTCTGTGTATCCATGGTATCATAGTTTCAATTAGGTCTCTCTACACAGAGGGCAGGTGGACTTGTTGCTAGGAGAAGGTCTCTCTACACAGAGGGCAGGTGGACTTGTTGCTAGGAGAAGGTCTCTCTACACAGAGGGCAGGTGGACTTGTTGCTAGGAGAAGGTCTCTCTACACAGAGGGCAGGTAGACTTGTTGCTAGAAGAAGGTCTCTCTACACAGAGGGCAGGTGGACTTGTTGCTAGGAGAAGGTCTATACAGATGGCAGGTAGACTTGTTGCTAGAAGAAGGTCTCTCTACACAGAGGGCAGGTGGACTTGTTGCTAGGAGAAGGTCTATACAGAGGGCAGGTGGACTTGTTGCTAGGAGAAGGTCTCTCTACACAGAGGGCAGGTAGACTTGTTGCTAGAAGAAGGTCTCTCTACACAGAGGGCAGGTGGACTTGTTGCTAGAAGAAGGTCTCTCTACACAGAGGGCAGGTGGACTTGTTGCTAGAGGTAAACCACTTGTACTGGAGAAGAGAAGAGAGAGAGTATGAGTAACGTGATAATGATCAGGGCTGTGGCGGTCACAAAATGTTGTCAGCTGGTGATTGTAAAGCAAATAACAGGTCAGTCTCATGGTAATTGACCGTTAATTAACAAACACATTTAGAAACTCCTGGGCTTCCACATATAGACAACAAGCCATGTTAAAAAGACTAATAAATCCATGTAATTTAGCCTACGCCTTCACAATAAATCCATTATTTATTTTAGACAGGTCTATAGAAACATGACATGAAGAAAATGTAGTCTATTTCAGAAGAACAGAACAGGATGCTCTGAGTTGTCCATGCCAAATGGCTGTTCATTTAACAGACAAGATTTGCTTACAATTCCGTGGAATTATTTTATATTATTTTATACTATCAAAAATACAATTGAACAAAGCTGAATAAAATGATGATGCCTCGAATTCCCTTTGTGGCCGTAATGCACCCTAAAAAAAAGGCCTTTTTGCTGCCCGGAGTGCTGAGTTGTTCCCTTCTCCCCAAGGGTCCTGCGCTGTTCCCTTCTCCCCAAGAGTCCTGCGCTGTTCCCTTCTCCCCAAGGGTCCTGCGCTGTTCCCTTCTCCCCAAGGGTCCTGCGCTGTTCCCTTCTCCCCAAGAGTCCTGCGCTGTTCCCTTCTCCCCAAGAGTCCTGCGTTGTCCGAAGCGCCTCTCACTCACACGGTTCTCCGTCACGTGATCAGGTCTTTCTCACAGGCAACAAGTGAGAACAGACGAATCGGGGGACGCAACTGTGCTTGTTCTTATCTAAATCTGAGGTACTTATTGAAGATATTGGAAGAACTGGCCACTTTTGGTCAGCCAACGAGAAGAGTAGGCCTAATGAACAACAAAAGCACTAGCCTATGTCAATAGTACCTATCCCCCCCAATAGTACAAATAGTACCTATCCCCCAATAGTACAAATAGTACCTATCCCCCCCAATAGTACAAATAGTACCTATCCCCCAATAGTACAAATAGTACCTATCCCCCAATAGTACAAATAGTACCTATCCCCCCCAATAGTACAAATAGTACCTATCCCCCCCAATAGTACAAATAGTACCTATCCCCCCCCAATAGTACAAATAGTACCTATCCCCCGCAATAGTACAAATAGTACCTATCCCCCACCCAATAGTACAAATAGTACCCCCCCCCCCAATAGTACAAATAGTACCTCCCCCCAATAGTACAAATAGTACCTATCCCCCCCCAATAGTACAAATAGTACCTAACCCCCCAATAGTACAAATAGTACCTATCCCCCCCCAATAGTACAAATAGTACCTATCCCCCCCCAATAGTACAAATAGTACCTATCCCCCCCCAATAGTACAAATAGTACCTATCCCCCCCCAATAGTACAAATAGTACCTATCCCCCCCCAATAGTACAAATAGTACCTATCCCCCCCAATAGCACAAATAGTACCTATCCCCCAATAGTACAAGTAGTACCTATCCCCCAATAGTACAAGTAGTACCTATCCCCAATAGTACAAATAGTACCTATCCCCCCAATAGTACAAATAGTACCTATCCCCCAATAGTACAAGTAGTACCTATCCCCCAATAGTACAAATAGTACCCCCCAATAGTACAAATAGTACCTATCCCCCCCAATAGTACAAATAGTACCTATCCCCCAATAGTACAAATAGTACCTATCCCCCAATAGTACAAATAGTACATACCCCCCCAATAGTACAAATAGTACCTACCCCCCCCAATAGTACAAATAGTACCTATCCCCCCAATAGTACAAATAGTCCCAATAGTACAAATAGTACCTATCCCCCCCAATAGTACAAATAGTACCTATCCCCCAATAGTAGAAATAGTACCTATCCCCCCCAATAGTACAAATAGTACCTATCCCCCAATAGTACAAATAGTACCTATCCCCCCATAGTACAAAGAGTACCTATCCCCCAATAGTACAAAGTACCTATCCCCCAATAGTACAAGTAGTACCTATCCCCCAATAGTACCCATCCCCCAATAGTACAAATAGTACCTATCCCCCAATAGTACAAATAGTACCTATCCCCCAATAGTACAAATAGTACCTATCCCCCAATAGTACCTATCCCCCCAATAGTACAAATAGTACCTATCCCCCCAATAGTACCTATCCCCCCCCAATAGTACCTATCCCCCAATAGTACCTATCCCCCCCAATAGTACAAATAGTACCTATCCCCCAATAGTACAAATAGTACCTATCCCCCCCCAATAGTACAAATAGTACCTATCCCCCCAATAGTACCTATCCCCCCAATAGTACAAATAGTACCTATCCCCCAATAGTACAAATAGTACCTATCCCCCCCAATAGTACAAATAGTACCTATCCCCCCAATAGTACAAATAGTACCTACCCCCCAATAGTACAAATAGTACCTATCCCCCAATAGTACAAATAGTACCTATCCCCCCCGCCCCAATAGTACAAATAGTACCTACCCCCCCCAATAGTACAAATAGTACCTACCCCCCCCAATAGTACAAATAGTACCTACCCCCCAATAGTACAAATAGTACCTATCCCCCCCAATAGCACAAATAGTACCTATCCCCCAATAGTACAAGTAGTACCTATCCCCCAATAGTACAAGTAGTACCTATCCCCCCCAATAGTACAAATAGTACCTATCCCCCAATAGTACAAATAGTACCTATCCCCCCAATAGTACAAATAGTACCTATCCCCCCCAATAGTACAAGTAGTACCTATCCCCCAATAGTACAAATAGTACCTATCCCCCAATAGTACAAATAGTACCTATCCCCCCCAATAGTACAAATAGTACCTATCCCCCCCCAATAGTACAAATAGTACCTATCCCCCCCCAATAGTACAAATAGTACATACCCCCCAATAGTACAAATAGTACCTACCCCCCAATAGTACAAATAGTACCTATCCCCCCAATAGTACAAATAGTACCCCCCAATAGTACAAATAGTACCTATCCCCCAATAGTACAAATAGTACCTATCCCCCCCATAGTAGAAATAGTACCTATCCCCCAATAGTACAAATAGTACCTATCCCCCCCAATAGTACAAATAGTACCTATCCCCCATTGTACAAAGAGTACCTATCCCCCCAATAGTACAAAGTACCTATCCCCCAATAGTACAAGTAGTACCTATCCCCCCAATAGTACCCATCCCCCAATAGTACAAATAGTACCTATCCCCCAATAGTACAAATAGTACCTATCCCCCAATAGTACAAATAGTACCTATCCCCCCCAATAGTACCTATCCCCCCCCAATAGTACAAATAGTACCTATCCCCCCCCCCAATAGTACCTATCCCCCCAATAGTACCTATCCCCCCAATAGTACAAATAGTACCTATCCCCCCCAATAGTACAAATAGTACCTATCCCCCCAATAGTACAAATAGTACCTATCCCCCCAATAGTACCTATCCCCCAATAGTACAAATAGTACCTATCCCCCAATAGTACAAATAGTACCTATCCCCCAATAGTACAAATAGTACCTATCCCCCAATAGTACAAATAGTACCTACCCCCCCCAATAGTACAAATAGTACCTATCCCCCCCAATAGTACAAATAGTACCTATCCCCCGCCCCAATAGTACAAATAGTACCTACCCCCCCCAATAGTACAAATAGTACCTACCCCCCCAATAGTACAAATAGTACCTACCCCCAATAGTACAAATAGTACCTATCCCCCCCAATAGTACAAATAGTACCTATCCCCCACCAATAGTACAAATAGTACCTATCCCCCAATAGTACAAATAGTACCTATCCCCCCCCAATAGTACAAATAGTACCTATCCCCCAATAGTACAAATAGTACCTATCCCCCAATAGTACAAATAGTACCTATCTCCCCCAATAGTACAAATAGTACCTATCCCCCCAATAGTACAAAGTACCTATCCCCCCAATAGTACAAATAGTACCTATCCCCCCAATAGTACCTATCCCCCCAATAGTACCTATCCCCCAATAGTACAAATAGTACCTATCCCCCATAGTACAAATAGTACCTATCCCCCAATAGTACAAATAGTACCTATCCCCCAATAGTACAAATAGTACCTATCCCCCAATAGTACAAATAGTACCTATCCCCCCAATAGTACAAATAGTACCTATCCCCCCCAATAGTACCTATCCCCCCCAATAGTACAAATAGTACCTATCCCCCCCAATAGTACAAATAGTACCTATCCCCCCAATAGTACAAATAGTACCTATCCCCCCCAGCACAAGCACAAATAGTACCTATCCCCCCAATAGCACAAATAGTACCTATCCCCCATAGTACAAATAGTACCTATCCCCCCATAGTACAAATAGTACCTATCCCCCATAGTACAAATAGTACCTATCCCCCATAGTACAAATAGTACCTATCCCCCAATAGTACAAATAGTACCTATCCCCCAATAGTACAAATAGTACCTATCCCCCCCCAATAGTACAAATAGTACCTATGCCCCCCCCAATAGCACAAATAGTACCTATGCCCCCCCAATAGCACAAATAGTACCTATCCCCCCAATAGTACAAATAGTACCTATCCCCCAATAGTACAAATAGTACCTATCCCCCAATAGTACAAATAGTACCTATCCCCCCCAATAGTACAAATAGTACCTATCCCCCAATAGTACAAATAGTACCTACCCCCAATAGCACAAATAGTACCTACCCCAATAGCACAAATAGTACCTATCCGCCCCCAATAGTACAAATAGTACCTATCCGCCCCCAATAGTACAAATAGTACCTATCCCCCCCAATAGTACCTATCCCCCCCAATAGCACAAATAGTACCTATCCCCCCAATAGTACAAATAGTACCTACCCCCCAATAGCACAAATAGTACCTATCCCCCCAATAGCACAAATAGTACCTATCCCCCAATAGCACAAATAGTACCTATCCCCCATAGTACAAATAGTACCTATCCCCCCATAGTACAAATAGTACCTATCCCCCATAGTACAAATAGTACCTATCCCCCAATAGTACAAATAGTACCTATCCCCCCAATAGTACAAATAGTACCTATCCCCCCAATAGTACAAATAGTACCTATCCCCCCAATAGTACAAATAGTACCTATCCCCCCCCAATAGCACAAATAGTACCTATCCCCCAATAGCACAAATAGTACCTATCCCCCCATAGTACAAATAGTACCTATCCCCCATAGTACAAATAGTACCTATCCCCCAATAGTACAAATAGTACATATCCCCGCCCAATAGTACAAATAGTACCTATCCCCCCCCAATAGTACAAATAGTACCTATCCCCCAATAGTACAAATAGTACCTATCCCCCCCAATAGTACAAATAGTACCTATGCCCCCCCCAATAGCACAAATAGTACCTATCCCCCAATAGCACAAATAGTACCTATCCCCCATAGTACAAATAGTACCTATCCCCCCCATAGTACAAATAGTACCTATCCCCCAATAGTACAAATAGTACATATCCCCGCCCAATAGTACAAATAGTACATATCCCCCCCAATAGTACAAATAGTACCTATCCCCCAATAGTACAAATAGTACCTATCCCCCCCCAATAGTACAAATAGTACCTATCCCCCCAATAGTACAAATAGTACCTATCCCCCCCAATAGTACAAATAGTACCTATCCCCCCCAATAGTACAAATAGTACCTATCCCCCCCAATAGTACAAATAGTACCTCTCCCCCAATAGCACAAATAGTACATATCCCCCAATAGCACAAATAGTACCTATCCCCCCATAGTACAAATAGTACCTATCCCCCAATAGTACAAATAGTACCTATGCCCCCCAATAGTACAAATAGTACCTATCCCCCCAATAGCACAAATAGTACCTATCCCCCAATAGTACAAATAGTACCTATCCCCCCCAATAGTACAAATAGTACCTATCCCCCCAATAGTACAAATAGTACCTATCCCCCCCAATAGTACAAATAGTACCTATCCCCCCCCCCAATAGTACAAATAGTACCTATCCCCCCAATAGTACAAATAGTACCTATCCCCCCAATAGTACAAATAGTACCTATCCCCCAATAGTACAAATAGTACCTATCCCCCAATAGTACAAATAGTACCTATCCACCCCCAATAGTACAAATAGTACCTATCCCCCCCAATAGTACAAATAGTACCTATCCCCCCTATAGTACAAATAGTACCTATCCCCCCCAATAGTACAAATAGTACCTCCCCCCCAATAGCACAAATAGTACATACCCCCAATAGCACAAATAGTACCTATCCCCCATAGTACAAATAGTACCTATCCCCCAATAGTACAAATAGTACCTATGCCCCCCCCCCCCAATAGTACAAATAGTACCTATCCCCCAATAGCACAAATAGTACCTATCCCCCCCAATAGTACAAATAGTACCTATCCCCCAATAGTACAAATAGTACCTATCCCCCAATAGTACAAATAGTACCTATCCCCCCAATAGTACAAATAGTACCTATCCCCCAATAGTACAAATAGTACCTATCCCCCAATAGTACAAATAGTACCTATCCCCCAATAGCACAAATAGTACCTATCCCCCCCCAATAGTACAAATAGTACCTATCCCCCAATAGTACAAATAGTACCTATCCCCCAATAGCACAAATAGTACCTATCCCCCAATAGTACAAATAGTACCTATCCCCCCCAATAGTACAAATAGTACCTATCCCCCCCCAATAGTACAAATAGTACCTATGCCCCCCCCAATAGCACAAAAGTCAACCTATTCCATACGAGAAATAAATATTCCAAACATCGTCTGGGACAGTTGTGGGATGCGATCGATCCCAAATGAATACAACCACTAGCATGAAAAACTAAACTGTTTTACCCAATGAGGCGAATACAACAGATCAGAACACTTAGCTTAAAATGATAAACTGTCAGGATATTTCCCCACATTATAAGCGTAGCAATGCGAACACGGCAGTAGGATATAAGCGCGAATGTTCAATTAGCGTAAAACACCATTATCAAAAGTGACCGCAAATAAGATATTACATGTGATGCTTTATTATATTTTATTATAAAAGGTGCATTTGAATGGTGAGAATTATCTTCTCCAAATGTTGAAACTCACACGTTGCTTATATATGTATATATATGCCAGTTAGACTCTACACCCCTTGTAAAGCGGATTCATGTGCTCCATTTTAAGGTTATTTGGCCACGTCAGTTGTGATACAAACCTAATTAAAACATATTGCCCTATACTGCCCTACAGAGCGAAAAGGCAGAAACGGCTGCTCATTTGCTACATTAAATACATGCATAATCATGTGGACAAGTATCCTGCCTCGTATTGTGTTTAGGAGACAATGGGGGTCATGTTAGCCAGTAACTGGATAAAGTTACTGTGAAACCAAAGGTAAATTAAAAGCACTTTTTCTCAGTTCCACTCTGAGCAGTTACTGCCTTTTTGCTTGATAGGACAGAATGGGCGAGGCTACATGAGGTGTGACTATGATGCGAACAAGTTACCAAAAAAAAAAAGGCTTTGTTTCTTATTCTGGGCATCCTTCACAAGTGATAATATATAATTCACAAGTGATAGGCTAATATTGTTACCCATCAGACTATTCTTTATTTAATCTTGTCTTTACATATACTAAATAATATATGTGTGACATTTGTTTTGATTTAGAATGGACCATTATCACACCTGTCTTGAAACAGGGTCAGCGGGATAAATACGTGTCATCTATGCACTTAAATAGCAAACGGAGAATGCTTTTTTTGGTGGTTTATTTTCATGCCAGCCAGGTACTCCTGTTGTAAAGAGAAGCAATGTGCTTAATACTAGGAAAGTTGAGAAATAAATATAGTAAGCCTAGCCCATAGAAAGCTGATGGGATCCTCTTCTTTTTAGTAGAGGCCATCACTCTGTTTGAGGAACACGAGCTCATGGGGTCTCATGTATTGTTAGATTTTTTTCAAATACATTTGTATTGATGTCAGAGTGATTAGAGGGACAATAGAGTGCTGAGTACCAGGCAGTTAGCAGGGTCGGTAGGCTACTAATGACCATCAGCAGCATCACAACTCGGAGAAGCCTAATTACCGTGACTAAACGGTCATGTGGAATTTGACTGCCTTCATGACTCGTGACCGCCGGTGTGGCATTAGTACGGTCCCCACAACAGCCCAAACTGTAAAGTTGTGTGTGTGTATGTGTCATAACCTATATGCCTTGGTGTTCTCTTGTATTGCAGTTTGCGTGTGTGTGTGTGTGTGTGTTGTCCTGTGTGAATATCAGTCTCTCACCAGACAGGCAGAGTGGAACTTTTTCTTGCAGGTGCGGCAGGCCTTCTTGGGCAGAGAGTAGTTGGATCCATGGATAACAGAGAAACAGATCATACAATCCTCTACTCCCTCGAACCTCTTATCCACGTTGGTCTTCCACAGAGCCAGGCCCTCCATTATACTGCCGTTCTATCATCAACAAAAAGAGAGACGGGGAACATGATACTTACATAGCGCAGCACTTAACAAAGCACAAGTGTGTGGTGACCCCTCAATGGAAAGGGGAGACTCTACGACCTCTACAAGTGTGAGGTGACCCCTCAATGGAAAGGGGAGACTCCAACCCCTACAAGTGTGAGGTGACCCCTCAATGGAAAGGGGGGACCCCTCAATGGAAAATGGAAAGGGGAGACTCTACGACCCCTACAAGTGTGTGGTGACCCCTCAATGGAAAGGGGAGACTCTACGACCCCTACAAGTGTGAGGGGACCCCTCAATGGAAAGGGGAGACTCTACGACCCCTACAAGTGTCATAGGACTTGTCTGAAGGTAACCTGGACCGTTTTTTTTTAAACAAATGGAAGATCGTTTTGTGCCTACAACAAAAAAGGGTTACAAATTTGTAAAAATAAATATATATTATATATACACAGTACCTGGTCAAAAGTTTGGACACACCTACTCATTCCAGGGTTTTTCTTTATTTTTTACTATTTTCTACATTGTAGAATAATAGTGAAGACATCACAACTATGAAGTAACACATATGGAATCATGTAGTAACCAAAAAAAAGGTTAAAAAAAACAAAATATATTTTAGATTCTTCAAAGTAGCTTTGTCTTGACAGATTTGCACACGCCCACACGCTTCTCTCAACCAGCTTCAAGAGGTAGTCAGTCATATATTAATGCCCATGATTTTGGAATGAGATGTTCGACGAGCAGGTGTCAACATACTTTTTGGTCATGTAGTGTGTGTATATATATATATATATATCACACACACAACAAAACATATAAAGAGTTGGTCTCATGTTTCATGAGCTGGGATAAAAATAAAAACATCCCAGAAATGTTCCATACGCACAAAAAGCATATTTCTCAAAAAATGTTGTTTACCTCCCTGTTAGTGAACATTTCTCCTTTGCCAAGATAATAGATACATCCACCTGACAGGTGAGGCATATCTGGTGCACCTTGTGCTGGGGACAATAAAAGGCCACTCTAAAATGTGCAGTTTTGTCACACAACACAATGCCACAGATGTCTCAAGTTTTGAGGGTGTATATATACACACACACACACACACGCGTGCACACAGGAGGGTGCTTATAGTTGTCCTGTTTCACACAAGAGCACGCGTGGGCAGTGTAAAAATGCCCATGTGTTTTTTTCACATCCAAACTCCCCTAGAAGGGGTCATGACCAGGGACCACACATTATTGATGGCGACCTGGTGTGTGTGTGTGTTACCTGGTGTGTGTGTGTGTTACCTGGTGTGTGTGTGTTACCTGGTGTGTGTGTGTGTGTGTTACCTGGTGTGTGTGTGTGTTACCTGGTGTGTGTGTGTTTGTGTTACCTGGTGTGTGTGTTACCTGGTGTGTGTGTGTGTGTGTTACCTGGTGTGTGTGTGTGTGTGTGTTACCTGGTGTGTGTGTGTTTGTGTTACCTGGTGTGTGTGTGTTTGTGTTACCTGGTGTGTGTGTGTTTGTGTTACCTGGTGTGTGTGTGTTGTGTTACCTGGTGTGTGTGTGTTTGTGTTACCTGGTGTGTGTGTGTGTGTGTTACCTGGTGTGTGTGTGTATTTGTGTTACCTGGTGTGTGTGTGTGTGTTACCTGGTGTGTGTGTGTTTGTGTTACCTGTGTGTGTGTGTGTGTGTGTGTTACCTGTTTGTGTTACCTGTGTGTGTGTGTGTGTGTGTTACCTGGTGTGTGTGTTACCTGGTGTGTGTGTGTATTTGTGTTACCTGGTGTGTGTGTGTGTGTTACCTGGTGTGTGTGTGTTTGTGTTACCTGTGTGTGTGTGTGTGTGTGTGTGTGTTACCTGGTGTGTGTGTGTTTGTGTTACCTGGTGTGTGTGTGTGTGTGTGTTACCTGGTGTGTGTGTGTGTGTTACCTGGTGTGTGTGTGTTTGTGTTACCTGGTGTGTGTGTGTGTGTGTGTGTGTGTTACCTGTGTGTGTGTGTGTGTGTGTTACCTGGTGTGTGTGTGTGTGTGTTACCTGGTGTGTGTGTGTGTGTTACCTGGTGTGTGTGTGTGTGTGTGTGTGTGTGTGTGTGTGTGTTACCTGGTGTGTGTGTGTGTGTGTGTGTGTGTGAGTGTGTGTGTGTTAGTTACCTGGTGTGTGTGTGTGTGTGTGTTATCTGGTGTGTGTGTGTGTGTGTGTTACCTGGTGTGTGTGTGTGTTACCTGGTGTGTGTGTGTTACCTGGTGTGTGTGTGTGTGTGTTACCTGGTGTGTGTGTGTGTGTGTTACCTGGTGTGTGTTGTGTGTGTGTTACCTGGTGTGTGTGTGTGTGTGTGTGTGTGTTACCTGGTGTGTGTGTGTGTGTGTTACCTGTGTGTGTGTGTGTGTGTGTGTTACCTGGTGTGTGTGGTGTGTGTGTGTGTTACCTGGTGTGTGTGTGTGTGTGTGTGTGTTACCTGGTGTGTGTGTGTGTGTGTGTTACCTGGTGTGTGTGTGTGTGTTACCTGTGTGTGTGTGTGTTACCTGGTGGTGTGTGTGTGTGTTACCTGGTGTGTGTGTGTGTGTTACCTGGTGTGTGTGTGTGTTACCTGGTGTGTGTGTGTGTTACCTGGTGTGTGTGTGTTACCTGGTGTGTGTGTGTGTGTGTGTGTGTTACCTGGTGTGTGTGTGTGTCTGTGTTACCTGGTGTATGTGTGTGTGTTACCTGGTGTGTGTGTGTGTGTTACCTGGTGTGTGTGTGTGTGTGTTACCTGTGTGTGTGTGTGTGTTACCTGGTGTGTGTGTGTGTGTGTTACCTGGTGTGTGTGTGTTACCTGGTGTGGTGTGTGTGTGTGTGTGTTACCTGTGTGTGTGTGTGTGTTACCTGTGTGTGTGTGTGTGTTACCTGGTGTGTGTGTGTGTTACCTGGTGTGTGTGTGTGTGTGTTACCTGGTGTGTGTGTGTGTTACCTGGTGTGTGTGTGTGTGTTACCTGGTGTGTGTGTGTGTGTGTGTGTTACCTGGTGTGTGTGTGTGTGTGTGTGTTACCTGGTGTGTGTGTGTGTGTTACCTGGTGTGTGTGTGTGTTACCTGTGTTACCTGTGTGTGTGTGTGTGTTACCTGGTGTGTGTGTGTGTGTGTGTTACCTGGTGTGTGTGTGTGTGTGTTACCTGGTGTGTGTGTGTGTGTGTGTGTTACCTGGTGTGTGTGTGTGTGTGTTACCTGGTGTGTGTGTGTGTGTTACCTGGTGTGTGTGTGTGTGTGTTACCTGGTGTGTGTGTGTGTGTGTGTTACCTGGTGTGTGTGTGTGTGTGTGTTACCTGGTGTGTGTGTGTGTGTGTGTTACCTGGTGTGTGTGTGTGTGTTACCTGGTGTGTGTGTGTGTGTTACCTGTGTGTGTGTGTGTTACCTGGTGTGTGTGTGTGTTACCTGGTGTGTGTGTGTGTGTGTTACCTGGTGTGTGTGTGTTACCTGGTGTGTGTGTGTTACCTGGTGTGTGTGTGTTACCTGGTGTGTGTGTGTGTTACCTGGTGTGTGTGTGTTACCTGGTGTGTGTGTGTTACCTGGTGTGTGTGTGTTACCTGGTGTGTGTGTGTTACCTGGTGTGTGTGTGTTACCTGGTGTGTGAGGTATGTACTGAGCTGTAACATCCAGTTCCTCCATTGTTGTACAGCGACCCCCACCCTCCTGCCGCTCTCTACTGTGATCGAGCCTAGAGGATAGTTCTGTGGTAGCTGGATCACCAGCTCTATGAAGATATCATCTACTGAGTAGGTGGCGATCACCTCCCGCGCTGCTGAACGAGCCTTCACCTGGGACACAGGGGGGGAGAGAGAGACGGAGAAAGAGAGAGGAGTTAACTCCTCTCCGTTGATGATATCCTCCACTGACCTGGACAGAGACAACAACAACAAAAGATTTAAACTCTCAGATTGTGTGAGTTCGACTGTTCTCTCTGCTACCATACGGCCAGTGGTACCAAAAGGAGCCAATAGGACCCTGAACAGCTTCTACCCCCAAGCCATGAGACTTCTACACCTAGTGAAATAGTTAACCAAATATCTAACCAAATAGTTAACCAAATATCTAACCAAATATCTAACCAAATAGTTAACCAAATAGTTAACCAAATATCTAACCAAATATCTAACCAAATATCTAACCAAATAGTTAACCAAATAGTTAACCAAATAGTTAACCAAATATCTAACCAAATATTAACCAAATAGTTAACCAAATAGTTAACCAAATAGTTAACCAAATAGTTAACCAAATAGTTAACCAAATAGTTAACCAAATATCTAACCAAACTTTCTGCATTGAACCTTTTTGCACAAACTAGTTTTTTACTCGTCGCTGCTGCGTCTATTTATGGTTTATCCTGTTGCCTAGTCACTCGGGGAAAGTAACCATTTCTATTTATGGTTTATCCTGTTGCCTAGTCACTCGGTGAAAGTAACCATTTCTATTTATGGTTTATCCTGTTGCCTAGTCACTCGGGGAAAGTAACCATTTCTATTTATGGTTTATCCTGTTGCCTAGTCACTCGGTGAAAGTAACCATTTCTATTTATGGTTTATCCTGTTGCCTAGTCACTCGGTGAAAGTAACCATTTCTATTTATGGTTTATCCTGTTGCCTAGTCACTCGGTGAAAGTAACCATTTCTATTTATGGTTTATCCTGTTGCCTAGTCACTCGGTGAAAGTAACCATTTCTATTTATGGTTTATCCTGTTGCCTAGTCACTCGGTGAAAGTAACCATTTCTATTTATGGTTTATCCTGTTGCCTAGTCACTCGGTGAAAGTAACCATTTCTATTTATGGTTTATCCTGTTGCCTAGTCACTCGGTGAAAGTAACCATTTCTATTTATGGTTTATCCTGTTGCCTAGTCACTCGGTGAAAGTAACCATTTCTATTTATGGTTTATCCTGTTGCCTAGTCACTCGGTGAAAGTAACCATTTCAATAGAATGTTCATGATGTCACTGCGACAACTGTTGATAGACGTAAGATTAGTTGGTAAATTTGAGCGCAAATTAACTGACGAATTTACGAATGCTCAACACCCATTGAATATGACCAGTGTCAGTAGACATTGGCAAAAAAAAAAACGTAATAACATTGTTGCCAGCAGCACAGTTACAGACACCAACGCTCTCGATAACATGACAACAGCCTAACCAGCTCTGCTCGGGAGAGTAAAATGGTCAGAGTGAGGTGTTCTCTCATTTGTGTCTTGAAGAAGATAGCCAATGTTAGCCAGTTAGCTTGGGTTCTTGACTGCTGTTGTTAGGTCAGAACGGTCGGATCAGCCCTACTCCTCAGCCAGAGCGTCCAGTGTGCGCGCTGAATGCTCAGAGAGCGAAACACTGAATTTACGACCGGACAATCTGACAACGCTCTCAATTCACAAATGTACACTCTGGCACTCCAGATTAAATTTACAAAACACACAAAGTATAAACCAGCCTTTAGTCTTGAAATCTTTGCTTGTTTAGTACACTACCGTACTCTGTTTAGCACATGGCCTCACATGTGGATCCTTAAATCCTTAAAGAGATGGGTGGGGCTCAGGCTTAGGAGGGTGTGAACGATGCTGAATGGGCGGGGGTCAGGCTTAAGAGGGTGTGAACGATGCTGAATGTGGTGTAGACAAAAGAAGAGCTCTCCAGTAGGTGGACTAAAACATTCAAGGGTCATTTTCTCAAGTGGGGTTACAATTTTATACTTTCCCAGTAAACGTATATCGTTTTCTTGCTCTGTCTTTTATCCAATGTAAAAAAAAAAACACACAATTTCAAATGTTTCTACATAAGACCGAATCGGGCCAGTCGTTCACATACAGCAGTAAGAGACGAGGGTTACCTAGCGGTGTCAACCAGGGGTCTGGCAGCGTTTTGAGCTGTTTAATGGGTTGAATATAGGAGACATGTGTGCTGAGGTGAGTTTCTTAATCTCTTGTATGTCACTGCACCCAGTGTGCTTACAACGGGGACAGGGCAAATGTCACTAGGCAGCACGTCGTGTACGCAACACCACATCTGGCGTGGGTCAGGTCTGGGGGGGGGTCTGACAGGGGCCGTTTCATTTAGTATCCGTTGGGTGTAGGCTTAGGCCGTGATTGCATTTCCCCATAGTATGTTGTACCAAAGTTGACGGAATGAGAGGGAACGTAACGTTATGACTATAACTACTCTTCCTTGAAGGAGATGAAATGAGTTAGAGCGCCTGTTTAATGCCCCTACTCCGCCCGTTCCTGGGCTTGGTGAAGAGCTGTTTTTAAATTGAAAGAATAAATCCGAACCTTAAACGTATCATCTGTGGAAAGCTTCTAGGGAGCCGCGGATGTTCATTGGCTTTGTCAGGCGTGTATCCTTCAACTGAAGTCGCGAGAGTGTGACTCTCTCTCCATATTATGTTGTAGCTCGTTTCCCTCCTTCAGGGAACAGTAGTTACAGTGCCTTCAGATAGTATTCATACACCTTGACTTATTCCACATTTTGTTGTGCTACAGCCATAATTATTTATTGAAAATGATATCCAGGAAAAAAACATCTAATTTATATAAGTATTCACACCTTCAGCGGCATTTTACAGCTTTTGTTGTCGTTGGTATGACAATCAGCTTTACACATCTGGATTCTTTCTCAAGCTCTAAGTTAGATGGGGAAAGACGGTGAACAGCAATCTTCAAGTCTTTCCACAGATTTTCAATGGGATTCAAGTCTGGGCTTTGGCTGGACCACTCCATGGACTTTCAACATTCTTGCTCTCAAGCCATTCCAGCGTTGCTTTGGCAACGGGGTCATTGCCCTGTTGGAATGTGAACCTTCGCCCCGAGTCTAAGGTCGTTTGCATCAAGGATTTGCCTGTATTTGGCTCCATTCATTTCCCCCTCTATCCTTACCAGTCTCCCAGTCCCTGCCGATGAAAAGCATCCCCACATCATGATGCTGCCACCACCATGCTTCACAGTAGGGATAGATGTTAGATGGGTGATGAGCTGTACCTGGTTCTCCCCAGACATAGCGCTGTACCTGGTTTTCTCCAGACATAGCGCTTGCATGCATTCAGGCCAAAGAGTAACATTTTTGTCTCCTCAGACCACAGAATCTTTTGCCTAATGATCGGTCTTTCACGTGCCTTTTTTTGTAAACTCCAGGAAGTGATGTCATGTGCCTTTTTCCTCAGGAGTGGCTTCCGTCTGGCCACTCTCCCATAAAGTCCAGATTGCTGAAGTACTTCGGAGACCGTGTCCTTTTGGCCGGTTCTCCCATTTCAGCCAAGGAACTCCGTAGTTATGTCAGTGTGGTCATTGGGTTCCTGGTCAGGTCACCTCCACGATCAGAGTCTTTCTTTCCCGGTTCTTCAGTTTGATTGGACGACTGGCTAGTTTCATTATTTTTCCCAATTCCCCAGTGATGGAGACGACCACTGTGCTCTTGGAAACTTAAAAAAAATTATTATAATAATAAACAAATGGTTTTATACCCCTCCCCCAGATATATGCCTCATCTCAGAGAGCTACAGGCAGTTCCCTTGTGACTTCATGAGATGGTTTCTACTCTGATATGCACCAGGTGTTTCTATATAAATCGTGCTCAAACAATTTAAAATTGGCCTGCAGGTGGAACTCCTATCAAAGGATTATCAAAGGAAATGAGATGCACCCGGTGTGTCCATTTGGAGTGTCATAGCAAAAAAAGGGGTTTGAATACTTATGTAAATTAGATTATCTGTATTTCATTTTCAATTATCAAACATTTCTCAAAACATGTTTTCACTTTGTTATTACGAGAAAGAAAAAACTGTACATTTTTATCCATTTTGAATTCAGGCAGTAAAAACAAAAATGTGGAATAAGTCAAGGGGTATGGGTACTTTCTGAAGGCTCCCTCTACCACACACACACACACCCCCGCCCTCCCTCCCCTACTCACAGTCATGCTGTCGAAGGTCTGTGTGCTGGCGTGTACAGAGGAGATCTCCTGAGCAGAGAGGACAGGCGAGACGTATCGTCCTGTGAACTTATCCACCGTGTGGCTAACTCTCTTCTCCTGACTGGTCCACCACAACCTAACCATGGCAGGCAGGTCCTGTACCGCACTGTAGTACACACAACACGCCAGGTGGGAGAGCTCATATTGGATACCAGACGACTCTGTGGAGAAAGACAGAGAGAGAGACAGAGAATTAGAGACAGAGAGACAGAGAGAGAGAGAGAGAATTAGAGACAGAAAGAGAGAGAGACAGACAGACAGAGTGAGAGAGACAGAGTGAGAGAGAGAGTGAGAGAGAGGAGACAGAGAGAGAGGGTGACAGAGAGAGAGACAGAGTGTGTGTGTGTGTGTGTGTGTGTGTGTGTGTATGCTACCCACTGTTGACGTCCAGAGAGAGGCTCTCTGTGAAGAATGTCTTGTTCTCCTTGGAGACAGGCTCCGCCCCCTGGCCGATGTAGGCGGGGTTTTCAGGCATCAGTCTGAACAGGTGGAGGAGGAGCTTGTGGAGGGACTTCTTTAGATAGAGAGAGTACTGGACACGCAGCTAGAGAGAGAGAACACACAGGTCAGCTTCTTTAGATAGAGAGAGTAGACTGACACACTAATCCTTCCTTTGTCCTTGTTTCCTTGTTTCCTCCCTACTCAAAGCTCAACGACGTTCAGAAGGAAGGGCCCTGGATCCTCTCCTGCAGTGAGCTTTGAGAGGGGAGGGGAGAAACGAGGAAAAAAGACAATTGACAGCGAGTTTGAAGTTTTTCCGATTTTCTAGAGGACAAGGTGGAACGATACGACACTCACACCAGGGTTACGGTAATACTACCTATATGTACACAACTACCTCAATTACCCCTGCACATCGACTCATACCCTAAACTGTTTTAATGTACAATTTTCAAGTTTATAAACTTAGAGATGGCGTGTAAATAGAGGCAGCCAAAGTCTGAATACAGTGAGGGTGAAAGACAGTAAACAAAAAGACCTGTTGGGGAATACCTGGCGAGTTAGCTGGCTGGCTAGCTAGCCTCGCTATAGACTTAGCTGGCTAGCTAGCCTCGCTATAGACTTAGCTGGCTGGCTAGCTAGCCTCGCTATAGGCTTAGCTGGCTGGCTAGCTAGCCTCGCTATAGACTTAGCTGGCTGGCTAGCTAGCCTCGCTATAGACTTAGCTGGCTGGCTAGCTAGCCTCGCTATAGACTTAGCTGGCTGGCTAGCTAGCCTCGCTATAGACTTAGATTTGTTTAAGAGACCCGACGCTCAATCTGAACATTAACAAGCGCTGCTTGCGGTATAGTTTTGGAAGCATAAGGTCTTTATCTTTCATGTCAGCAAGAAAATAAAAGTCCAAAACGTAAAAAAGGTTAAATTACTACACACCGTTTATAGGGTTGGGGTTCCCACACGGCCATAACTCCATGTTACAGCGCTACAATGTGTTTTTCTGGATTTTTTTCCTCATTTTGTCCGTCATAGTTGAAGTGTACCTATGATGAAAATTCCAGGCCTCTCTCATATTTTTAAGTGGGAGAACTTGCACAATTGGTGGCTGACTAAATACTTTTTTGCCCCACTGTATACCCTGGTATTATGTAGATAGACCACCAGATATAGCCTGGCATTATGGAGACAGACAACCAGATATACAGTGCATTGCGAAAGTATTCGGCCCCCTTGAACTTTGCGACCTTTTGCCACATTTCAGGCTTCAAACATAAAGATATAAAACTGTATTTTTTTGTGAAGAATCAACAACAAGTGGGACACAATCATGAAGTGGAACGACATTTATTGGATATTTCAAACTTTTTTAACAAATCAAAAACTGAAAAATTGGGCGTGCAAAATTATTAAGACCACCAGATATACCCTGGTATTATGTAGCTGAGGAGACAGACCACCAGATATACCCTGGTATTATGTAGTCATGAGGAGACAGACCACCAGATATACCCTGGTATTATGTAGTCACGAGGAGACAGACCACCAGATATACCCTGGTATTATGTAGTCATGAGGAGACAGACCACCAGATATACCCTGGTATTATGTAGTCATGAGGAGACAGACCACCAGATATACCCTGGTATTATGTAGTCATGAGGAGACAGACCACCAGATATACCCTGGTATTATGTAGTCATGAGGAGACAGACCACCAGATATACCCTGGTATTATGTAGTCATGAGGAGACAGACCACCAGATATACCCTGGTATTATGTAGTCATGAGGAGACAGACCACCAGATATACCCTGGTATTATGTAGCTGAGGAGACAGACCACCAGATATACCCTGGTATTATGTAGCTGAGGAGACAGACCACCAGATATACCCTGGTATTATGGAGACAGACCACCAGATATACCCTGGTATTATGAAGCTGAGGAGAAACTTAAATGTCTGTTGTGTATTTCCATCTGTGGAATGTTTAGATAAAGCCTAGAATAAAAGACAAGGGGCGACCTATAATTAAATTGTAAAAGAACGACCTCCTACACAGCAAATGGTACGTGTGTATTGATTTATCACTATTTATGCAGGGCGAACTGCACAGAACACCAGAATAATTATAACGTTTGTTTACGTGTCAATTAATCGCTAAGGGATGGGTTACCAACTAACTAACTGGCACTCACTCACTCACTAACTGGCACTCACTCACTCACTAACTGGCACTCACTCACTAACTAACTGGCACTCACTCACTAACTAACTGGCACTCACTCACTCACTCACTAACTAACCGGCACTCACTCACTCACTAACTAACCGGCACTCACTCACTCACTAACTAACCGCCACTCACTCACTCACTAACTAACCGGCACTCACTCACTCACTCACTCACTCACTCACTCACTCACTCACTCACTCACTCACCGGCACTCACTCACTCACTCACTAACTAACCGGCACTCACTCACTCACTAACTAACCGGCACTCACTCACTCACTAACTAACCGGCACTCACTCACTCACTCACTCACTAACCGGAACTCACTCACTCACTCACTCACTAACCGGCACTCACTCACTCACTAACCGGCACTCACTCACTCACTAACCGGCACTCACTCACTCACTCACTCACTCACTAACCGGCACTCACTCACTCACCGGCACTCACTCACTCACTGGCACTCACTCACTCACTAACCGGCACTCACTCACTCACTCACTAACCGGCACTCACTCACTCACTAACCGGCACTCACACTGGCACTCACTAACCGGCACTCACTCACTCACCGGCACTCACTCACTAACCGGCACTAACCGGCACTCACTCACTGCACTCACTAACCGGCACTCACTCACCGGCACTCACTCACTAACCGGCACTCACTCACTAACCGGCACTCACTAACCGGCACTCACTCACCGGCACTCACTCACTAACCGGCACTCACTCACCGGCACTCACTCACTCACCGGCACTCACTCACTGGCACTCACTCACTCACTCTCACTCACTCACTCACTCACTCACTCTCACTCACTCACTCACTCACTCACCGGCACTCAGTCAGTCACTAACCGGCACTCAGTCAGTCACTAACCGGCACTCAGTCAGTCACTAACCGGCACTGTCAGTCAGTCACTAACCGGCACTGTCAGTCAGTCACTAACCGGCACTGTCAGTCAGTCACTAACCGGCACTGTCAGTCAGTCACTAACCGGCACTGTCAGTCAGTCACTAACCGGCACTGTCAGTCAGTCACTAACCGGCACTGTCAGTCAGTCACTAACCGGCACTGTCAGTCAGTCACTAACCGGCACTGTCAGTCAGTCACTAACCGGCACTGTCAGTCAGTCACTAACCGGCACTGTCAGTCAGTCACTAACCGGCACTGTCAGTCAGTCACTAACCGGCACTGTCAGTCAGTCACTAACCGGCACTCAGTCAGTCACTAACCGGCACTCAGTCACTCACTAACCGGCACTCAGTCACTCACTAACCGGCACTCAGTCACTCACTAACCGGCACTCAGTCACTCACTAACCGGCACTCAGTCACTCACTAACCGGCACTCAGTCACTCACTAACCGGCACTCAGTCACTCAGTCACTCACTAACCGGCACTCAGTCACTCACTAACCGGCACTCAGTCACTCACTAACCGGCACTCAGTCACTCACTAACCGGCACTCAGTCACTCACTAACCGGCACTCAGTCACTCACTAACCGGCACTCAGTCACTCACTAACCGGCACTCAGTCACTCACTAACCGGCACTCAGTCACGGCACTCACTCACCGGCACTGGCACTCACTCACTAACCTAACTGGCACTCACTCACTCACTGGCACTCACTCACTCACTGGCACTCACTCACTAACTGGCACTCACTCACTCACTGGCACTCACTCACTCACTGGCACTCACTCACTAACTGGCACTCACTCACTAACTGGCACTCACTCACTCACTAACTGGCACTCACTCACTCACTAACTGGCACTCACTCACTAACTGGCACTCACTCACTCACTAACTGGTACTAACTGGTACTCACTCACTCCAGCTGTAGACTTACATGGGAGGGAGAAGCCTTGAAGAAGGACAGCAGTAGTTTCCAGGCCAGCAGGTAGGCCAGGATACAGGAGTATTCCACAGATAGAGGTTGAACCACTGCAAACTCCCCGACACACACTCCAACCATGATGCTCTCACACAACTCCTCACACGTAGACAGGAGGGTCATCAGAGCTGCCGGGGGAGACCTATACACACACACACATACACACACACACCCACAAGCACACACACAGAAAGCACAGAGTTAAATATACACACACACACACAAACACACATAATAACTCCCAACTAAGGTCTGTTCTTCGGTCAGAGGCAAAGCCAAGGGAAACAGCCCTTACGAGGGAGTTATCACACGATAATTCCCAGGTTTAAGCCTAGCATTTAGTAATACCAGTACCAAACTAAATGCTTATATTAACCCCCACTGTACCAAACTAAATGCTATATTAACCCCCACTGTACCAAACTAAATGCTTATATTAACCCCCACTGTACCAAACTAAATGCTATATTAACCCCCACTGTACCAAACTAAATGTTTATATTAACCCCTGCTGTACCAAACTAAATGCTTATATTAACCCCCACTGTACCAAACTAAATGCTTATATTAACCCCTGCTGTACCAAACTAAATGCTTATATTAACCCCCACTGTACCAAACTAAATGCTATATTAACCCCCACTGTACCAAACTAAATGCTATATTAACCCCGCTGTACCAAACTAAATGCTGGGTTTATATTAACTGTACCAAACTAAATGCTATATTAACCCCGCTGTACCAAACTAAATACTAGATTTATATTAACCCCCGCTGTACCAAACTAAATAGGTTAATATTAACCCCCGCTGTACCAAACTAAATACTATATTTATATTAACCCCCGCTGTACCAAACTAAATGCTATATTAACCCCGCTGTACCAAACTAAATGTACCAAACTAAATGCTTATATTAACCCCCACTGTACCAAACTAAATGCTTATATTAACCCCCGCTGTACCAAACTAAATACTAGATTTATATTAACCCCGCTGTACCAAACTAAATACTAGATTTATTAACCCCCACTGTACCAAACTAAAATAGCTATATTAACCCCCGCTGTACCAAACTAAAATGATTTATATTAACCCCCTGTACCAAACTAAATGCTATATTAACCCCCTCTGTACCAAACTAAATGCTTATATTAACCCCCACTGTACCAAACTAAATGCTTATATTAACCCCCACTGTACCAAACTAAATGCTATATTTGCTGTACCAAACTAAATGCTATATTAACCCCACTGTACCAAACTAAATGCTATATTAACCCCGCTGTACCAAACTAAATGCTATATTAACCCCTGCTTACCAAACTAAATGCTTATATTAACCCCCACTGTACCAAACTAAATGCTATATTAACCCCCGCTCTACCAAACTAAATGCTTATATTAACCCCCGCTCTACCAAACTAAATGATTATATTAACCCCCGCTGTACCAAACTAAATGATTATATTAACCCCCGCTGTACCAAACTAAATGCTGGGCAAGAAGCATGGGGGAATAATGTCTAGCTTTTTTTTTCTGGGCGAGTTTATGAATGTCTGGCTGGGACAGAGGATTGACATTTGAAATGGAGTTAGGGAATCATGGCATTTTGCATTAATTATCGTGACTAACTATCTAGCAACCAATCAGAATTCAAGATCCAAACTCACCGTTTTATAAACAGACATACTGTATACACCGATACAGATATACACACACCGATACAGATATACACACACCGATACAGATATACACACACCGATACAGATATACACACACCGGCATCGTGAAAACACACATTTTAGGAACACACATCGCCTTCAGAAAGTATTCACACCCCTCGACTTTTTCCACATTTTGTTGTGAAACAGCCTGAATTTAAAATTTAATGAATAAAATTTAGTTTTTTTTTTTTTTTGTGTGGCTTTTACAATAAGAAGTTTAACATGATTTTTGAATGAATACCGTATCTCTATACCCCACAGATAAAATGACCTGCAGGGCCCTCAGTCAAGGAGAGAATTTTATACAGATTCGACCTAAGAACAGGTCGGTTTTCCAATTTCCTTCGCAAAGACGGGCACCTACTACCTACGGTAGATTTTTTTTAAATAAATGTTTTAATTAACCTTTAACCTTTAACTAGGCAAGTCAGTTTAGAACTAATTCTTATTTACAATGACAGCCCACCGGGGAACAGTGGGGGCAGAACGACAGATTATATTTTTTTTTTACCTTGTCAGCTCGGGGATTCGATCCAGAAACCTTTCGGGTCACTGGCCCAACGCTCTAACCACTAGGCTACCCTGCCGCCTCTACGCTCTAACCACTAGGCTACCTGCCGCCTCTACGCTCTAACCACTAGGCTACCCTGCCGCCTCTACGCTCTAACCACTAGGCTACCCTGCCGCCTCTACGCTCTAACCACTAGGCTACCCTGCCGCCTCTACGCTCTAACCACGAGGCTACCCTGCCGCCTCTACGCTCTAACCACTGAGGCTACCCTGCCGCCTCTACGCTCTAACCACGAGGCTACCCTGCCGCCTAACCACTAGGCTACCCTGCCGCCTCTACGCTCTAACCACGAGGCTACCCTGCCGCCCTGCCGCTCTAACCACGAGGCTACCCTGCCGCTCTAACCACGAGGCTACCCTGCCGCCTCTACGCTCTAACCACGAGGCTACCCTGCCGCCTCTACGCTCTAACCACGAGGCTACCCTGCCGCCTCTACGCTCTAACCACGAGGCTACCCTGCCGCCTCTACGCTCTAACCACGAGGCTACCCTGCCGCCTCTACGCTCTAACCACTAGGCTACCCTGCCGCTACGCTCTAACCACTAGGCTACCCTGCACTCTAACCACTAGGCTACCCTGCCGCCTCTACACTCTAACCACTAGGCTACCCTGCCGCCTCCACGCTCTAACCACTAGGCTACCCTGCCGCCTCTACACTCTAACCACTAGGCTACCCTGCCGCCTCTACACTCTAACCACTAGGCTACCTGCCGCCTCTACGCTCTAACCACTAGGCTACCCTGCCTCCTCTACACTCTAACCACTAGGCTACCTGCCTCCTCTACACTCTAACCACTAGGCTACCTGCCGCCTCTACACTCTAACCACTAGGCTACCTGCCGCCTCTACACTCTAACCACTAGGCTACCTGCCTCCTCTACACTCTAACCACTAGGCTACCTGCCGCCTCTACACTCTAACCACTAGGGCTAACCCTAGGCTACGCCTCTACACTCTAACCACTAGGCTACCTGCCACACTCTAACCACTAGGCTACCTGCCTCCTCTACACTCTAACCACTAGGCTACCTGCCTCCTCTACACTCTAACCACTAGGCTCTACACCTCTAACCACTAGGCCTGCCTCTACACTCTAACCACAGGCTACCTGCCTCCTCTACACTCTAACCACTAGGCTACCTGCCTCCTCTACACTCTAACCACTAGGCTACCTGCCTCCTCTACACTCTAACCACTAGGCTACGCTGCCTCTACACTCTAACCACTAGGCTACCTGCCACCTCTACACTCTAACCACTAGGCTACCTGCCACCTCTACACTCTAACCACTAGGCTACCTGCCTCCCAGTAGATGGTTCAAAATAAAAGAAGTCCAGTCACTTCAAAGATACAGGCGTCCTTCCCAACTCTGTTGCCAGCAGTAAAAGTTCAAGATAACTTAATCGATAATGACTAAAGCAAAATAGTACTTGAGTAAAAGTCCAAATATTTGGTATTAAAAGTAAATGTAATTGCTCAAATATACTTAAATATCAAATATAAATTATTTCAAATTCCTTACATTAAGTAAACCAGATGGCACCATTTTCTAGTTAATTTATTTACGGATAGCCAGGTGCTAGCTCTTGATCATGACTCTCAGTTCCATTACATGACACATGACATTCAATCAGACAGGAGTCATTGGACGAAAGCGTCTTCTATAAGAGGGAGAACTAATTCTTATTTACAATGACAGCCTACCAGGGAACAGTGGGTTAACTGAACATTAACATGCGGTATAGTTTTGGAAGTATAAGGTCTTTATCTTTCATGTCAGTAAGAAAATAAAAGTCCAAAACGTTAAAAAAAGGTTAAATTACTACACACCGTTTATAGGGTTGGGGTTCCCACACGGCCATAACTCCATGTTACAGCGCTTGTCTACAGAAGACTGAGGTGGCCACCTGTGCTAATTAGCTATCTAGTGTGCTCCGAGAACAGCTGTGCGTAAGCTAACTGGGGCCACCCGAGTGGCACAGCGGTCTAAGGAACTGCATCTCCGTGCTAGAGGGCGTCACTACAGACACCCTGGTTCGATTCCAGGCTGTATCACAACCCCGGCCGTGATTGGGAGTCCCATATGGCGGCACACAATTGGCCCAGCGTAGTCCGGGTTTGGCCCGGGGGTAGGCCGTCATTGTAAATAAGAATTTGTTCTTAACTGACTTGCCTAGTTAAATAAAGGTAATATATATTTGGAACACATGTAGGCAGAATACCACCTAGAGTTTGACAGTTCGCTAGGGGCACATCAACATCATCCAACATCATTTACAAACCAAGCATGTGTGTTTAATTAATGAGTCTGCCAGATCAGAGGCAGTAGGGAACTTCTTTTGATAACCGCGTAAATTTGACCTTTTTTTTTTTATTATTAGGAATGTAGTAAAGTAAAAAATAAAAAGTGGTCTAAAAGTTAAAATTGTAAAAAAAAAAATACAATTTTTTTTTTGTCCTGAATACAAAGTGTTAAATTACTGTGTTAATTACTGAGTACCACTCTCTATATTTTCTAGCATAGTGGTGGCTGGCATATAGTTAAGGAACTGGGGGGGTTTTCAGGATAAAAAATTAACAGAATGAGGCTTAATCAGCACAAAATCCTAGAAGAAAACCTGGTTCAGTCTTCTTTCCACCAGACACTGGGAGACGAATTCACCTTTCAGCAGGACAATAACCTACAACACAAGGCCAAATCTACACTGGAGTTACTTACCAAGAAGACACTGAATGTTCCTGAGTTACAGTTTTGACTTAAATCTGTTTGAAATGGTTGCCTAGCAACGATCAACAACCAATTGTGACAGAGCTTGAAGAATTTTCTAAAGAATAAATGGGTAAAAGTTGCCCAATCCAGGTGTGGAAAAGCTCTTAGAGACTCAGCCAGAAAGACTCACAGCTATTGCCTCAGGGGTGTGAATACTTATGTAAATTAGATATCTGTATTTAATTTTCAATAAATACACACATTTAAAAAAAATATTTAAAAAAAAGGTTTCAGTGTCAGTAAGGGGGATTTTTTTTTTTTATCCTTATCAATCTATACACAATACCCAATAATAACAAAACCAAAACAGGTTTTTAGATATTTTAGCATTTAAAAAAAATGGAAATACCTTACATAAGTATTCATATCCTTTGCTATGAGACTCTAAATTGAGCTCAGGTACATCCTGTTTCCATTGATCATCCTTGAGATGTTCCTACAACTTGATTGGAGTTCATCTGTGGTTAATTCAATTGGTTGGACATGATTTGGAAAGGCACACACCTGTCTATATGAGGTCCCACAGTTGACAGTGCATGTTAGAGCAAAAACCAAACCATGAGGTCGAAGGAATTGTCCATAGAGCTCAGGCACAGATCTGGGGAAGGGTACCAAAACATTTCTGCAGCATTGAAGGTCCCCAAGAACACAGTGGCCTCCATCATTCTTAAATGGAATAAGTTTGGAACCACCAAGACTCTTCCTAGATCTGGCCGCCTGGTCAAACTGAGCAATCGGGGGAGGAGGGCCTTGGTCAGGGAGGTGACCAGAACTCAATGGTCACTTCGACAGAGCTCCAGAGTTCCTCTATGGAGATGGGAGAACCTTCCAGAAGGACAACCATCTCTGCAGCACTCCCCCAATCAGGCCTTTGTGGTAGAGTGGCCAGACCGAAGCCACTCCTCAGTAAAAGGCACATGCCCCTGCTTGGAGTTTGCCAAAAGGCACCTAAAGGACTCTGGTTTGATGAAACCAAGATTGAACTCTTTGGCCTGAATGCGAAGCGTCACGTCTGGAGGAAACCTGGCACCATCCCTACGGTGAAGCATGGTGGTGGTGGCAGCATCATGCTGTGGGGATGTTTTTCAGTGGCAGGGACTGGGAGACTAGTCAGGATTGAGGGAAAGATGAACAGAGTATAGTGCAGAGAGATCCTTGATAAAAAAACCTGCTCCAGAGCGCTCAGGATCTCAGACTGGGGCGAAGGTTCATCTAAAAACCTGTTTTTGACTTGTCATTTTGGGGTATTGTGATGTCATTATGGGGTATTGTGATGTCATTTTGGGGTATTGTGATGTCATTATGGGGTATTGTGATGTCATTATAAGATTTTGTGTAGATTGATGAAGGGGGATAAAACAATTTAATCAATGTTATAATAAGGTTGTAAACGTAACGAAATGTGGAAAGGTCAAAGGGTCTGAATACTTTCCGAGTGCCACTGTAGATAAGCTAGTCTATTAGCCATATTATGACCATTGCCCTAGCTAGTTTGAATAGCACTAGCCACGTTATGACTGATGGCTGGAGGCAGCAAACAATGTACCCAGGCCTGGCCTGCTGTCATTTACAATCTGATAGCAATATGTCTGGGACCAAAAAAAGAAATGTATTGGTGAATTATATTAATAAGGCATTGAACTGCATCCATCTATTCTGACAACAATGCCTTACTGTACGTCATGGAAGGTTGAATCAAAAATAACCTCTTTTAAAAAATAAAAAATGTAAACCTCTTATAAAGATTGTTTTGTAGCATAACCTGGTCATTTGATATTTTGGACTGATATTAGGATCGTCTGTAAAAGTAGTTAAAACGCTGTGATTTCCACTTTAACTAACAGATGGACATCCCATAGTGAAACACACCCACTCGGGGCTGTTACACTCACAGACACGGTTCCTCTCCATTGTCCTCTGGCTTGGTGTCGTCTCCCTCTCCATCACACTCTGGGAGAGTAGGCATTACCCTGGGACAGACAGACAGACGGACAGGTCATGCTCCTTGACACTGAATCATCAAGTGAGCTCAGGAGGCTTGTCGTATGGGTAGGTATTCACGTACCATGCAAGAGTTGTCAACAAGTTCAAACAAACATGTTCCGTGGCAGTGAACACACAGACAGACATTTGTAATACATTGATTTGTTCTCTCTCGTACTTGTACTGTCTACCCTGTGGTAGACAGTGGGTTATAATCTTACTTGTCTAGTATGTGGTAGACAGTATGTGGTAGACAGTGAGTTATATATCATACTTGTCTAGTATGTGGTAGACAGTATGTTCTAATCTTACTTGTCTAGTATGTGGTAGACAGTGAGTTATATATCATACTTGTCTAGTATGTGGTAGACAGTATGTTCTAACCTTACTTGTCTAGTATGTGGTAGACAGTGTGTTATATATCATACTTGTCTAGTATGTGGTAGACAGTGAGTTATATATCCTTTATGTGGTAGACAGTGTATTATATATCCTGTATGCGGTAGACAGTGTGTTATATATCCTGTATGTGGTAGACAGTGTATTATATATCCTGTATGTGGTAGACAGTGTATTATATATCCTGTATGCGGTAGACAGTGTATTATATATCCTGTATGTGGTAGACAGTATGTGGTAGACAGTGTGTTATATATCGTATTTGTCTAGTATGTGGTAGACAGTGTGTTATATATCATACTTGTCTAGTATGTGGTAGACAGTATGTTCTAACCTTACTTGTCTAGTATGTGGTAGACAGTGTGTTATATATCATACTTGTCTAGTATGTGGTAGACAGTGAGTTATATATCCTGTATGTGGTAGACAGTGTGTTATATATCCTGTATGTGGTAGACAGTGTGTTATATATCATACTTGTCTAGTATGTGGTAGACAGTGTGTTATATATCATACTTGTCTAGTATGTGGTAGACAGTGTGTTATATATCCAGACAGTTGTTATATATCCTGTATGTGGTAGACAGTGTGTTATATATCATACATGTCTAGTATGTGGTAGACACTGAGTTATATATCATACTTGTCTAGTATGTGGTAGACAGTGTATTATATATCCTGTATGTGGTAGACAGTGTATTATATATCCTGTATGCGGTAGACAGTGTATTATATATCCTGTATGTGGTAGACAGTATGTGGTAGACAGTGTGTTATATATCGTATTTGTCTAGAATGTGGTAGACAGTATGTGGTAGACAGGGTGTTATATATCCTACTTGTCTAGTATGTGGTAGACAGTGTGTTTTATATAAACTACTTGTATTGAATGTGGTAGACAGTGAGTTTTATATAAACTACTTGTCTAGTATGTGGTAGACAGTGAGTTTTATATCAACTACTTGTCTAGTATGTGGTAGACAGTGTGTTTTATATAAACTACTTGTATTGAATGTGGTAGACAGTGAGTTTTATATAAACTACTTGTCTAGTATGTGGTAGACAGTGAGTTTTATATCAACTACTTGTCTAGTATGTGGTAGACAGTGTGTTTTATATAAACTACTTGTATTGAATGTGGTAGACAGTGAGATATATATCTTATTTGTCTAGTATGTGGTAGACAGTGAGTTATATATCTTACTTGTCTAGTATGTGGTAGACAGTGTGTGGTAGACAGTGAGTTATATATCTTACTTGTCTAGTATGTGGAAGACAGTGAGTTGCAGCGGTCTGGCTTTGAACAGCAGCAAAGGAGTTAGTGTGTTGAGTAGGGTCTGCAGTGCCTCAGGTAGTCTTGTCTTCTGGTCTGCCACGAACCGCGCTGGCAAGGAATTATGGGTAAGCTGCTGCAGCGGGACGTAGGTCAGAGCCATGCCCACAGACCGCAGGACAGCCAATGGGAACAGTGGATCGTCTGGCTCCTTGAAGGCCTCTACGGCAGGGGAGAAAGGACAACAAGGGTTTAAAATTAGACAAGAAAATGTATTGTCGGAAATCTCACCTTGAGGGTTACTATGGGATTAGTATGAATGTGATACTGCTTCATAATGACAGTCTAACCCCCCTCACCCCCTCATACACACCCTGACCCCCCTCACCACCTCATACACACCCTGACCCTCCCTCACCACCTCATACAAACCCTGACCCCCCTCACCACCTCATACAAACCCTGACCCCCCCCCCACCACAAACACACCCTGACCCCCCACCACATACACACCCTGACCCCCCCACCACATACACACCCTGACCCCCACCCCACATACACACCCTGACCCCCCTCACCACATACACACCCTGACCCCCTCACCACATACACACCCTGACCCCCCACCCCACCCTGACCCCCTCACCACATACACACCATGACCCCCCCTCCACATACACACCCTGACCCCCCACCACCCTGACCCCCCCCCACCACCCTGACCCCCCACCACAAACACACCCTGACCCCCCACCACAAACACACCCTGACCCCCCTAACCACTTCATACACACCCGACCCCCCACCACCACCTGACCCCTCCACCACATACACACCGTGACCCCCCCACCACATACACACCCTGACCCTCCCTCACCACATACACACCCTGACCCCCCTCACCACCTCATACAAACCCTGACCCCCCTCACCACCTCATACAAACCCTGACCCCCTCACCACCTCATACACACCCTGACCCCCCCCCAAACCACCTGACCCCCCTCACCACATACACACCCTGACCCCCTCACCACATACACACCCTGACCCCCCTCACCACATACACACCCTGACCCCCTCACCACAAACACATCCTGACCCCCCTCACCACATACACACCCTGACCCCCCCCCCACCACAAACACACCCTGACCCCCCTCACCACATACACACCCTGACCCCCCACCACCTGACCCCCCACCCCCCTGACCCCCACCACAAACACACCCTGACCCCCCTCACCACATACACACCCTGACCCCCCTCACCACAACACACCCTGACCCCCCCACCACATACACACCCTGACCCCCCTCACCACATACACACCCTGACCCCCCCTCACCACAAACACACCCTGACCCCCCTCACCACATACACACCCTGACCCCCTCACCACAAACACACCCTGACCCCCCTCACCACATACACACCCTGACCCCCCCACCACAAACACACCCTGACCCCCCTCACCACATACACACCCTGACCCCCCTCACCACATACACACCCTGACCCCCCACCACAAACACACCCTGACCCCCCACCACAACACACCCCCCCCCCACCACCTGACCCCCCCTGACCCCCACCACAAACACACCCTGACCCCCCTCACCACATACACACCCTGACCCCCCTCACCACATACACACCCTGACCCCCCACCACCCTGACCCCCCACCACATACACACCCTGACCCCCCCACCACAAGCGCACCCTGACCCCCCCCCCTCATACACACTCTGACCCCCCCCCACACCACCACCCGACCCCCCCACACACACACCTGACCCCCCACCACCACCACCACCCCCCCCCCCACACACACACCACATACACACTCTGACCCCCCACCACCACCACCTGACCCCTCCACCACATACACACCGTGACCCCCCCTCCCATCCCTACCAGTGATCTTGCCAGGCAGGGGCAGCATCAGGCTGTATATCCCCTCTATGAAGAAGTCGTTCCACTCTGCGGTCAGCTCTGAGGGCAGTAGGTCATCCACACCAGGCGGGGGCGCTGTGAAGAACTGGTTCAGCTGCACGATCAGCTCACAGGTCTCACACACCAACAACTGCACCCAGGGGTTCCACAGACACCCCACGTTATCGCTAGTCGTCTGGAGGGAGGGCGAGAGGGAGGAAGGGGCTGTAAAATGAACCTTGGTCTGGGACCTTGGTGTGATGCTCACATCCACTATAAGGCCATGGTACTTGCCTACGGATCAGGAAGAGGAACTGCCCCTCCCTATCTTCAGGCTATGCTCAAACCCTACACCCCAACCTGAGCACTCTGTACTGCAAACTCCGCTCTCTTGCTTGGCCCTCCCACCCTTAAGGGGGGGGGGGCAGTTCCCACTCAAAGGTCTTCTCTGTCCTAGCGCCTCAATGGCGAAACCAGCTTTTCCCTGAAGCTAAGAAAGCAGAGTCCCTGCCCATCTTCTGAAAACATCTGAAACACCTGACTATGACTGGTCCACCTAGCTATCTGAAGATGAATGTACTGACTATGACTGGTCCACCTAGCTATCTGAAGATGAATGTACTGACTATGACTGGTCCACCTAGCTATCTGAAGATGAATGTACTGACTATGACTGGTCCACCTAGCTATCTGGAGATGAATGTACTGACTATGACTGGTCCACCTAGCTATCTGAAGATGAATGCGCGGACTGTAAGTCACTCTGGATACGAGCTTCTGATAAATGACGAGGATGGGTAAATGTAGAGCCAGGACTATTTGCTTGTCATGGTCACATGGTCTGGGCAGCCATTTTACCTCTAGCCAGGCCAGCATGGAGCAGAGGAGGAAGTCCCACTGGCTGCCCCCGAGGATTGTGGGAAAATGAGTCACCAACCAGGACAGGAAACGCATCATCTCCACGCTGAGAGACAGCTGGGACGCGGTCGTCTTGGACAGGTCACTGGAACACAGAGGGTAAAGGGTTTTAACAGGCCACTGGAACACAGAGGGTAAAGGGGTTTAACAGGCCACTGGAACACAGAGGGTAAAGGGTTTTAACTGGAACACAGAGGGTAAAGGGGTTTAACTGGAACACAGAGGGTAAAGGGTTTTAACAGGAACACAGAGGGTAAAGGGTTTTAACAGACCACTGGAACACAGAGGGTAAAGGGTTTTAAGGCCAGGAACACAGAGGGTAAAGGGTTTTAACAGACCACTGGAACACAGAGGGTAAAGGGGTTTAACAGACCACTGGAACACAGAGGGTAAAGGGGTTTAACAGACCACTGGAACAGAGGGTAAAGGGTTTTAACAGGCCAGACAGATTCAGCTAGCTAGCCAGCCAGACAGATTCAGCTAGCTAGCCAGCCAGACAGATTCAGCTAGCCAGCCAGCCAGCCAGATTCAGCTAGCCAGCCAGCCAGCCAGATTCAGCTAGCCAGCCAGCCAGACTGATTCAGCTAGCTAGCCAGCCAGCACAGACTGATTCAGCTAGCTAGCCAGCCAGCCAGACAAGATTCAGCTAGCTAGCCAGCCAGACAAGATTCAGCTAGCTAGCCAGCCAGCCAGATTCAGCTAGCTAGCCAGCCAGACAGATTCAGCTAGCTAGCCAGCCAGACAGACAGGTAAGGTCCCTCCTACCTGCTGAATAGGAACCAGTCTTCTTTGCTGTTTCTCCATTCCATCATGGTGGCCAGTACAGCTATTAGCAGCTCCTCCTGCACTGGCGTGGAGGCCTTGAGACAGCACAACAGCACCGACACACACCCACAAACACCTAGAGGACCACAGGGATTACACACACCCTCACTTTGATATCGTGCTTGTGTATTCATTCCCATATCTACTAAAAGAAATAGAACATGTTTTGGTCATGAATGAAAAAAAGCACACGGCTAACTAGCTGGCTACAGTAGGTTCAGGCATTTCACAATGGCCTGTAAATCACTCGTTATTACTGCTAAACAAAATGCCTTTTCAGGGGAGATTCTTGTTGTTTGGTTTACTGCTTGAACAGTCACTGAGATTATATTTGTTTATCAATGCAAAATAGGCTATTTTGATGAATAGCCTATACACTGAGTATACAAAACATTAAGAACACCTGCTCTTGAAATGAAATCCATGAAATCCACACATGAACTCTATACTTCAAATCAGTGTAGATGAAGTGGAGGGTAAAGGTTAAAGAAGGATTTGAAGCCTTGAGACATGGATTGTGTCTGGGCAAGACAAAATATTTAAGTGCCTTTAAAGGGGTATGGTAGAAGGTGTCGGGTGCACAGGTTTGTGTCAAGAACTGCAACGCTGCTGGGTTTTTCACACTCAACAGTTTCCCGTGTGTATCAAGAATGGTCCACCACCCACAGGACATCCAGCCAACTTGACACAACTGTGGGAAGCATTGGAGTCAACATAAGCCAGCATCCCTGTGGAATTCAATTTCTGTTAGCACTGAAATCCCTCCAAAACACTGCCCCCGGCAACGGAGGAAAGAACGATACTGCCCCCGGCGACGGAGGAAAGAACGATACTGCCCCCGGCGACGGAGGAAAGAACGATACTGCCCCGGCCCTGGCGACGGAGGAAAGAACGATACTGCCCCGGCGATGGAGGAAAGAACGATACTGCCCCCCGACAGAGGCGATGGAGGAAAGAACGATACTGCCCCCGGCGACGGAGGAAAGAACGATACGGCCCCCGGCAACGGAGGAAAGAACGATACTGCCCCCGGCAACGGAGGAAAGAACGATAAGGCGCATCACGTTACAAGGAGACGCTCCTTCTGTGATGAAAAACGACGTTGCAACACTCTGCACTACCTCTGGTCTCCGTTAAGGTCAGGGGTTAAGGTCAGGAGTTAAGGTCAGGAGTTAAGGGAAAATAGGATTTTGAATGGGACTCAACGGTTTGGTCCCCACAAGTATAGTAAAACACGCAAATGTTTGTTCTTACATGATCAGCCATGGAAATAAAAGTGCTGAATATAAATGTTGGCTCACTATTTAAAAAGAAAATGGAGAACCAAACTATAGGAGGAAAAATACTGGAGTTTTGGCGCAGGTACAGTAGATTAGCACTAGCTATAACACTGCCTAGCAAAACAACATATATATTTATTTTTTTTGCAAAATAGATACTAAGTATCTATATAATATAGCTAAAAAATAATATTGCAATATGGAACTGTATATATCCCCCCACCCGACAACACTATATTTTATCCATATGATTGGCCGTTCAGTCAAGAACCACGCGCGAACACGTCACACAGTCAAGAACCCCCGCGCGAACACGTCACACAGTCAAGAACCACCGCGCGAACACGTCACACAGTCAAGAACCCCCGCGAACACGTCACACAGTCAAGAACCACCGCGCGAACACGTCACACAGTCAAGAACCCCGCGCGAACACGTCACACAGTCAAGAACCCCGCGCGAACACGTCACACAGTCAAGAACCACCGCGCGAACACGTCACACAGTCAAGAACCCCAGAACCCCGGCGAACACGTCACACAGTCAAGAACCCCCGCGAACACGTCACACAGTCAAGAACCACCGCGCGAACACGTCACACAGTCAAGAACCCCGCGCGAACACGTCACACAGTCAAGAACCCCAGAACCCCGCGCGAACACGTCACACAGTCAAGAACCCCAGAACCCCCGCGCGAACACGTCACACAGTCAAGAACCCCAGAACCCCCGCACGAACACGTCACAACTTCCTGAGCAAAAAGAAGAACCCATCAACTCCATTTTGATTTTTACAAAAAGTCATTCTTCAATAGTGAACATAGGTCGGCGGGTAGACTAGTCGTTTAGAGGCGAGCCAGCAACCGGAGGGTTGCCCGTTCGAATCCCGGGTCCGACGGGGGGGAAAAAATCTGTCTAAGAAGTGAGCTCGCAACGAGACGGTCGCTGGTTTCAAGTAGTCAAACGTTTAGTATTCCCTTTTCCTAGCCTGCAACGACTACATCAAGCTGGTGACTCTATAAACTGGTTGGATGCAATTTGCTGTTTGTTTTGGTTGTGTTTCAGATTACCTTGTTACCAATAGAAATGAATGGTAAATAAATGTATTGTCATTACTTTTATTGTAAATAAGAATAGAATGTGTGTCTAAACACTTCTACATTAATGTGGATGCTACCATGGTAACGGATAGGGTCACCATTACATAGAGAACACAGGGATCATGATGCTATAGAGAACATGACCCATAGAGAACACGAGGCTACAGTTTAATCAAACCATGGTCCTACGCCCTCCCAGGCCCACCCGTGGTTGCACCCCCTGCCCAGTCATGTCAAATCCATAGATTAGGGTTGAATGAATTAATTGAAATTGACTGATTTCCTTATATGAACTGTAACTCAGTAAAAAAAAAAGCTGAAATTGTTGCATGTTGTGTTTATATTTTTGTTCAGTATAATAACCAAATGTAGCCTACTACTGAATCAAATGAAATCATGTTTTATTGTCACATACACCAGAAATGTCTTCAATATAGAGAGAAAGCATGCCAACCTACAGGCTTGAAACCAATGCATTTTAACTACATCGTGTCAGGGCTAGTAGAAATTATTTTCTGGCCAGCGAGAGAAAGAAAGTTAACAGACACTGGAGTGTCTGTGTGTGACAGAGTGTATCTATGTGTGTTCTTACTGTGGTCCTCTTGCCAGTTGAGTATGCCAGCGGTAGCCAGGGAAATGAGACGTTCTCTCTCCTCTGTGGTCAGATAGGGACACAGCACCTGTAGAGTACTGAGCCTGCTCTCTGACAGGGGGAACAGACTGACACACACAAACACAGACATTAGAACCAAACCTGACTGTTTCCTTGAATGAAAGGAAAACAGGCCTGTTCCAAACCTAGTGTTCCCAAACCTAGTGTTCCCAAACCCAGTGTTCCCAAACCCAGTGTTTCCAAACCCAGTGTTCCAAACCCAGTGTTCCAAACCCAGTGTTCCAAACCCAGTGTTCCAAACCCAGTGTTCCAAACCCAGTGTTCCAAACCTAGTGTTCCCAAACCCAGTGTTCCAAACCCAGTGTTCCAAACCCAGTGTCCCAAACCCAGTGTTCCAAACCCAGTGTTCCAAACCCAGTGTCCCAAACCCAGTGTTCCAAACCCAGTGTTCCAAACCCAGTGTTCCAAACCCAGTGTTCCAAACCCAGTGTTCCAAACCCAGTGTTCCAAACCCAGTGTTCCAAACCCAGTGTTCCAAGCCCAGTGTCCCAAGCCGAGCGTTCCAAGCCGAGCGTTCCAAGCCTAGTGTTCCATCACTTGTGTTTGAAAGACAATGACTGACACCTGGGATATCACATAGTTTATCAATTATGAAACCTAACACTGAATAAAGTGGTACTGATATCTGACCTGTCAGGGTTAAAGTAGTACTGATCTCTGACCTGTCAGGGTTAAAGTAGTACTGTTATCTGACCTGTCAGGGTTAAAGTAGTACTGATATCTGACCTGTCAGGGTTAAAGTGGTACTGATCTCTGACCTGTCAGGGTTAAAGTAGTACTGATCTCTGACCTGTCAGGGTTAAAGTAGTACTGTTATCTGACCTGTCAGGGTTAAAGTGGTACTGATCTCTGACCTGTCAGGGTTAAAGTAGTACTGATCTCTGACCTGTCAGGGTTAAAGTGGTACTGATCTCTGACCTGTCAGGGTTAAAGTAGTACTGATATCTGACCTGTCAGGGTTATAGTAGTACTGATATCTGATTTCTGACCTGTCAGGGTTAAAGTAGTACTGATATCTGATATCTGACCTGTCAGGGTTAAAGTAGTACTGATATCTGATTTCTGACCTGTCAGGGTTAAAGTAGTACTGATATCTGATTTCTGACCTGTCAGGGTTAAAGTAGTACTGATATCTGATATCTGACCTGTCAGGGTTAAAGTAGTACTGATATCTGATATCTGACCTGTCAGGGTTAAAGTAGTACTGATATCTGATATCTGACCTGTCAGGGTTAAAGTAGTACTGATATCTGATCTATCAGGGTTAAAGTAGTACTGATATCTGACCTATCAGGGTTAAAGTGGTACTGATATCTGATATCTTACCTGTCAGGGTTAAAGTAGTTCTGATATCTGATATCTTACCTGTCAGGGTTAAAGTAGTTCTGATATCTGATATCTTACCTGTCAGGGTTAAAGTAGTTCTGATATCTGATATCTTACCTGTCCGGGTTAAAGTAGTTCTGATATCTGATATCTTACCTGTCGGGGTTAAAGTAGTTCTGATATCTGATATCTTACCTGTCAGGGCTACCACAGAGTGTGTTGATGGTGCCAGCCGTTTCAGCCACGTGGTTGGTGTGTATGTAGTTCTGTAGAGTCAGAGACCACAGTCCCCCCTCCTCTAGTGATCTGAGGTGACAGGTACAATAAGGACAAAGGTTTAGTCAGAGACCACAGTCCCCCCTCCTCTAGTGATCTGAGGTGACAGGTACAATAAGGACAAAGGTTTAGTCAGAGACCACGGTCCCCCCTCCTCTAGTGATCTGAGGTGACAGGTACAATAAGGACAAAGGTTTAGTCAGAGACCACGGTCCCCCCCTCCTCTAGTGATCTGAGGTGACAGGTACAATAAGGACAAAGGTTTAGTCAGAGACCACGGTCCCCCTCCTCTAGTGATCTGAGGTGACAGGTACAATAAGGACAAAGGTTTAGTCAGAGACCACAGTCCTGTTATTTCAACAGAACATCTGTAGAGTCAGAGACCACAGTCCCCCTCCTCTAGTGATCTGAGGTGACAGGTACAATAAGGACAAAGGTTTAGTCAGAGACCACAGTCCTGTTATTTCAACAGAGCATCTGTAGAGTCAGAGACCACGGTCCCCCCTCCTCTAGTGATCTGAGGTGACAGGTACAATAAGGACAAAGGTTTAGTCAGAGACCACGGTCCCCCCTCCTCTAGTGATCTGAGGTGACAGGTACAATAAGGACAAAGGTTTAGTCAGAGACCACAGTCCTGTTATTTCAACAGAACATCTGTAGTTCTGTAGTCATTAAATGATACGGATCTAATTACCATTTTGATTTTTAAACTTCTTTCACACATCCCGAAACTCACGTAAAAAAAACTGTAGAATGAATGTGCCTTAAGCCACACCCCTACTAATATCACCAGGTGACGGGATTTGGGGAAGAAAATCGGTGAGCAAGTTGGTAAATCTTCATGTAGTTTACGATTATCAAGAAACATGTCAAATATGGTTTTGGGACTAAAATACTGTATATGTTTGCTGGTGTGTTCATCTGTCCAAATGAAAGACAGCCAGCCATATGTTAGCTATGGGGATTGGACCTGTTTCTTTACAATGTACCCTTCAATTTTCACCTAAAAATGACACACCCAAATCTAACTGCCTGTAGCTCAGGCCCTGAAGCAAGGATATGCATATTCTTGATACCATTTGAAAGGAAACACTTTGACATTTGTGGAAATGTGAAATGAATGTAGGAAAATATAACACAATAAATCTGGTAAAAGATAAAACAAAGAAAAAAAACATGTTTTTTTTGTACCATCATCTTTGAAATGCAAGAGAAAGGCCATAATGTATTATTCCAGCCCAGCTGCAATTTAGATTGTGGCCACTAGATGGCAGCAGTGTATGTGCAACGTTTTAGACTGATCCAATGAACCATTGTATTTCTGTTCAAAATGTTTATAACACTGCCCAAATGTGCCTAATTGGTTTATTAATACATTTTGAAGTTCATAACTCTGTACTCTCCTCAAACAATAGCATGGTATTATTTCACTGTAATAGCTACATGTTTACCTCCTGTAGACTGTATCTATACTATAGGAGAGTTATACAGGTTTACCTGCTGTAGACTATATCTATACTATAGGATCGTTACACATGTTTACCTCCTGTAGACTGTATCTATACTATAGGAGAGTTATACAGGTTTACCTGCTGTAGAGTGTGTCCAGTATATCAGTGGCTGGTCCTTGATTGTCTATACGGTCTGTTAGGTCCCAGTCCTTCAACATAGTGTAGTACTCTGTTACTAGAGCAGGGCTATAGTCCATCTCCCTGCACCACTGCACCGCATACAGTAGCTCACAAACTGAGAAAGAAAGAGAGAGAGACAGACAGAAAGAAAGTTGTTTCTCCAGTTTTCAACAAGTCAACCTATTTTCAGTCGTCTAACTGAATGGTATTGAAATTAAAATGAGCTGTTCTAAAAATGAATTGAATGTTCCGAATTGAATGTTCCGAATTGAATGTTCCGAATTGAATGTTCCGAATTGAATGTTCCGAATTGAATGTTCCGAATTGAATGTTCCGAATTGAATGTTCCGAATTGAATGTTCCGAATTGAATGTTCCGAATTGAATGTTCCGAATTGAAAAGAACCAAAGTCAACTGAACTGACTGAAAATAACTGAAGTGAACTTCAATCCTCACCTGTGTGTTTGAAGTCTTTCATGTAGTCTCCTGCCCCCTCCTTGTCGTCTGGACACACTGCAGCCGTAGCAATAGCAGCACCAGCAGTAACAGTCATATCTGTGTTATAGACCACTCTGGTCAGCAGGGCACACACACACAGGTGGGCAGGCAGTCGGCTTGAGCCTCTGACCTTCCAGACCTCCATACAGGGGTAGTCACAGACCATCCTCAGACGTCCAGACAGCAGGGGAGACCTCACCCACTGAGAGAGGGGGGAGAGAGGGAGGGGGATAAGGGGACAACATACGAGAAGGACCAGGAAAGGGAAGGAGGTGGTAACAAGCGTTACCAAATTACCAAATGATTGGTTTTGTTCCAATCATTTTGTTCCAATCAGGCTGACAGCAGATTCCACTAATAGTAGTCTACAGTGAAGAACATAATGAGTCAGTTGGTTTGTGTTACATCTAGGAATGTGATTGGCTGGTCGTACCTGAGGGGGCAGGGCCTGTCTGATCTTGCTCCACTCTGATTGGCTGGGAGTCAGGAAGGAGAGGAACTGGGAGAGGAGGGCGGAGCCTCGCTGACCAACAGATCTCAGTGAGTCAGCTAGCCTCTGGACTGCTAGAACCAATACCTGCAGACTGATTGAACAACACATAGAACATCAGACCTAGAACCAACACCTACAGACTGATCGAACAACACATAGAACATCAGACCTAGAACCAACACCTACAGACTGATCGAACAACACATAGAACCAACACCTGCAGACTGATAGATCACACAGAACATCAGACCTAGAACCAACACTTACAGACTGATAGATCACACAGAACATCAGACCTAGAACCAACACCTACAGACTGATCGAACACATTGTACATCAGACCTGCAGACTGATAGAACATCAGACCTAGAACCAACACCTGCAGACTGATAGAACATCAGACCTAGAACCAACACCTGCAGACTGATAGAACATCAGACCTAGAACCAACACCTGCAGACTGATAGAACAACACATAGAACCAACACCTGCAGACTGATAGAACACACAGAACATCAGACCTAGAACCAACACCTGCAGACTGATAGAACACACAGAACATAAGACCTAGAACCAACACCTGCAGACTGATAGAACATCAGACCTAGAACCAAAACCTGCAGACTGACAGAACATCAGACCTAGAACCAACACCTGCAGACTGATAGAACATCAGACCTAGAACCAACACCTGCAGACTGATAGAACATCAGACCTAGAACCAACACCTGCAGACTGATAGAACATCAGACCTAGAACCAACACCTGCAGACTGATAGAACATCAGACCTAGAACCAACACCTGCAGACTGATAGGACATCAGACCTAGAACCAACACCTGCAGACTGATAGAACATCAGACCTAGAACCAACACCTGCAGACTGATAGAACATCAGACCTAGAACCAACACCTGCAGACTGATAGGACATCAGACCTAGAACCAACACCTGCAGACTGATAGGACATCAGACCTAGAACCAACACCTGCAGACTGATAGGACATCAGACCTAGAACCAACACCTGCAGACTGATAGAACATCAGACCTAGAACCAACACCTGCAGACTGATAGGACATCAGACCTAGAACCAACACCTGCAGACTGATAGGACATCAGACCTAGAACCAACACCTGCAGACTGATAGGACATCAGACCTAGAACCAACACCTGCAGACTGATAGGACATCAGACCTAGAACCAACACCTGCAGACTGATAGGACATCAGACCTAGAACCAACACCTGCAGACTGATAGGACATCAGACCTAGAACCAACACCTGCAGACTGATAGGACATCAGACCTAGAACCAACACCTGCAGACTGATAGGACATCAGACCTAGAACCAACACCTGCAGACTGATAGGACATCAGACCTAGAACCAACACCTGCAGACTGATAGGACATCAGACCTAGAACCAACACCTGCAGACTGATAGAACATCAGACCTAGAACCAACACCTGCAGACTGATAGGACATCAGACCTAGAACCAACACCTGCAGACTGATAGGACATCAGACCTAGAACCAACACCTGCAGACTGATAGAACATCAGACCTAGAACCAACACCTGCAGACTGATAGGACATCAGGCCTAGAACCAACACCTGCAGACTGATAGATCACACAGAACATCAGACCTAGAACCAACACCTGCAGACTGATAGAACATCAGACCTAGAACCAACACCTGCAGACTGATAGGACATCAGACCTAGAACCAACACCTGCAGACTGATAGATCACAGACAGAACATCAGACCTAGAACCAACACCTGCAGACTGATAGAACATCAGACCTAGAACCAACACCTGCAGACTGATAGAACATCAGACCTAGAACCAACACCTGCAGACTGATAGAACATCAGACCTAGAACCAACACCTGCAGACTGATAGAACATCAGACCTAGAACCAACACCTGCAGACTGATAGAACATCAGACCTAGAACCAACACCTGCAGACTGATAGAACATCAGACCTAGAACCAACACCTGCAGACTGATAGAACATCAGACCTAGAACCAACACCTGCAGACTGATAGAACATCAGACCTAGAACCAACACCTGCAGACTGATAGAACATCAGACCTAGAACCAACACCTGCAGACTGATAGAACATCAGACCTAGAACCAACACCTGCAGACTGATAGAACATCAGACCTAGAACCAACACCTGCAGACTGATAGAACATCAGACCTAGAACCAACACCTGCAGACTGATAGAACATCAGACCTAGAACCAACACCTGCAGACTGATAGAACATCAGACCTAGAACCAACACCTGCAGACTGATAGAACATCAGACCTAGAACCAACACCTGCAGACTGATAGGACATCAGACCTAGAACCAACACCTGCAGACTGATAGAACATCAGACCAACATCTAGAAGCATGTAGAAAAACAACCACATAGATAAACTTTGTTTACCTTTTGACTCCCAGGGAGGAGGTGAGCAGCTGGGTTTTGACCCAGAATGCAGCGCTGTATAGGAAGCTGCCCTCCTTCACCTCTGACCCCGAGTGATGGACCAATGAGAGGACACCGGCATGACACGCCTGACTCAGCTTCTTCAGCAGGGAGTCTGGGGGGAGAGAGAGAGAGAGAGCTGTACGTAAGTCCATCTAAGGTGTATGTGTGTACCTGAGAGATGCAGGGTGTCATATCAGCTGAACTCAGGGTATGGCAAAGTAATGGGGGGGGTTACATTTGATAAAAGTTAAGCTCATTTACTAAATTTACACAATTAAATAAATGTAGATTGCAATATACATGAGCATCTCCCTCTTCCATGTAATGAAGTATGACTGCAACCAATCACAGCCACACAAACAGAACTGGGAGGTGGGTCAGACAGCAGAGTGAGTTTCCCTGTCATCGCTGACTTTACGACGGACAGGCAGCTTGTCCTATCAATAGATCGCTAGAAGACGACGGACAGGCAGCTTGTCCTATCAATAGATCGCTAGAAGACGACGGACAGGCAGCTTGTCCTATCAATAGATCGCTAGAAGACGACGGACAGGCAGCTTGTCCTATCAATAGATCGCTAGAAGATGACTGACAGGCAGCTTGTCCTATCAATAGATCGCTAGAAGACTCATATCGTTCATTCTAGCGGGAGAAGGCTTTTAAATTAAAAGAAGCCTAGTTAAATTTATTGAAATTTGAAAAAGTTGAAAATGTGTTATGCTGATTAGACGACGCTAATAGAAAACACTGTGTCTGGTCCGTGTGTGTGTGTGTGTGTGTGTGTGTGTGTGTGTGTGTGTGTGTGTGTGTGTGTGTGTGTGTGTGTGTGTGTGTGTGTGTGTGTGTGTGTGTGTGTGTGTGTGTGTGTGTGTGTGTGTGTGTGTGTGTGTGTGTGTGTGTGTGTGTGTGTGTGTCTGGTGTGTGTGTGTGTGTGTGTGTGTGTCTTACCTGACAGGTGTGTGTGTGTCTGGTCCTGTGCGGTGAGTGTGAAGACCGTGAGCAGTAGCTCCTCAGCGGAGGCCAGGAGGAGGCAGTGTGTTACGGAGGTGAAGAACGTGGAGGCCACATCACAGATGAGACAAACCAGCGGCTCCAGATTACCCCTCTCAGACAGACCTACAATACAATAATAATAATAAATACAATATTACTGCAATATAATATAATACAATAATAATAATATATACAATATTACTGCAATATAATATAATACAATAATAATAATATATACAATATTACTGCAACATAATAATAATATATACAATATTACTGCAATATAATACAATAATAATAATATATACAATATTACTGCAATATAATACAATACAATAATATATACAATATTACTGCAATATAATACAATACAATAACAATAATATATACAATATTACTGCAATATAATACAATACAATAATAATATATACAATATTACTGCAATATAATACAATAATAATATATACAATATTACTGCAATATAATACAATACAATAACAATAATATATACAATATTACTGCAATATAATACAATAACAATAATATATACAATATTACTGCAATACAATACAATAACAATAATATATACAATATTAATGCAATACAATAATAATAATATATACAATATTACTGCAATACAATAATAATAATATATACAATATTACTGCAATATAATACAATACAATAATAATATATACAATATTACTGCAATATAATACAATACAGAACTATTAAAATACAATAATGTTGATTTACAGTGATATACAGTTTATTAGGTACACCCTTCTAGTACGGGGTCAGACCCCCCCTTTGCCTCCAGAACAACCTGAATTCTTCAGGCATGGAAAAGTTGCTCAATTGGTATCAAGGGACATAACGTGTGCCAGAAAAACATTCCCCACACCATTACACCACCAGCCACCTTGTTGACAACGAGGCAGGATGGGACCATGGACTCAAGCTGCTTACTCCAAATCAGCATAACGTAACAGGAACCGGAATGTGTCAGACCAGGCAATGTTTATCCAGTGTTGGTGATCACGTGCCCACTGGGGCCACTTCTACTTGTTTTTAGCTGACAGGAGTTGAACCAGGTGTGGCCGTCTGCTGCAATAGCCAAGATGCGTTCCAAGATGCCGTTGTGCACACCATTGTTGTACCGCGCTGTTATTTGTCTGTTTGTGGCCCACCGATTGGCTTGCAAGATTCTTTCCCTTGGCCTTTGACCTCTCATCAACGAGCTGTTTTCGCCCACAGGACTGCCGCTGACTGGGTGTTTGTCAAGCTATTTTTCGGGGGGGGAACCCTTGATACAGTCGTGTGTGAAAAGCCCAAGAGGCTGTTTCTGAGATACTGGAACCGGAGCACCTGGCACCGACGATCGTACCACGCTCAAAGTCTCATAGGCCACTCGTTTTGTCCCATTTTAAAGTTCAACTGAACAGTAACTGAATGTCTTGATGCCTGTCTGCCTGCTTTATATAACAAGACACGTGACTCACTGTCTGTAGGAGCGAACCATTTTGGTGAACGGGATGGTGTACTTACCTAAGAGTACAATACTACTACAATACAATGGAATACTGTTGACATACAATACTAATATAATAAGCTACAATACTTTACTACTTGTACTTTACAATATGTTATACTACTTTAATACACAATTCAATACTGGACATGTTTATTGTCCATTTGTTCAAGCAAACAATGGAAATACACTACATGTGTTTCGTCAAACATCTCATTCCAAAATGGCCATTAATATGGAGTTGGTCCCCCATAACAGTCTCCACTCTTCTGGGAAGGCTTTCCACTAGATGTTGTAACATTGCTGTGGGGACTTGCTTCCATTCAGCCACAAGAGCATTAGTGAGGTGATTAGTCCTGGCTCGCAGTCGGCGTTTCAATTCATCCCAAAGTTGTTCGATGGGGTTGAGGTCAGGGCTCTGTGCAGACCAGTCATGTTCTTCCACACCGATCTCGACAAACCATTTGTCTATGGACCTTGCTTTGTGCACGGAGGCATTGTCATGCTGAAACAGGAAAGGACCTTCTCCAAACTATTGCACAAAGATGGAAGCACAGAATCGTCTAGAATGTCATTGTATGCTGTAGCGTTAACATTTTCCTTCACTGGAACTAAGGGGCCCAAACCATGAAACACATCCCTAGACCAATATTCCTCCTCCACCAAACTTTACAGTTGACACGATGCATTGGGGCAGGTAGCGTTCTCCTGGCATTCGCCAAACCCAGATTCGTCCATCCGACTGCCAGATGGTGAAGCGTGATTCACCACTCCAGATAAGGTGTTTCTACTGCTCCAGAGTCCAATGGCGGAGAGCTTTACACCACTCCAGCCAACGCTTGGCATTGCACATGGTGATCCTAGGCTTGTGTGCAGCTGCTCGGCCTTGTAAACCCATTTCATGAAGCTCCCGACGAAAGGTTATTGTGCTGACGTTGCTTCCAGAGACAACTTGGAACTCTGTAGTGAGTGTTGTAACCGAGGACAGACAATTTTTACGTGCTACAGCACTCGGCGGTCCCATTCTGTGAGCTTGTGTGGCCTACCACTTCACGGCCGAGCGGTTGTTGCTCCTGGACATTTCCACTTCACAATAACAGCACATACAGTCGACTGGAGCAGCTCTAACAGGGCAGAAATTTGACAAACTGACTTGTTGGAAAGGTGGCATCCTATGACAGTGCCGCATTGAAAGTCACTGAGCCATTCTACTGCCAATGTTGGTCTATGGAGATTGCATGGCCGTGTGCTGGATTTTATACACCCGTCAGCAACAGGTATGGCTGAAATAGCCAAATCCACTCATTTAAAGTGGTGTCCACATACTTTTGTGTATATATTCTGCTTGTTTTCCAATGCACCCTGTGTTGCGCAAAAAGTCCTGTTACATTACCCCCGGGGGGTGGGAAGTCCCGTTACATTACCCCCCCGGGGTGGGAAAAGTCCCGTTACATTACACACGGGGTGGGAAAAGTCCCGTTACATTACCCCCCCCGGAGTGGGAAAAGTCCCGTTACATTACCCCCTGGGGTCCTGTAACATTACCCCCGGGGTGGGAAAAGTCCCGTTACATTACACACGGGGTGGGAAAAGTCCCGTTACATTACCCCCCGGAGTGGGAAAAGTCCCGTTACATTACCCCGGGTGGGAAAAGTCCCGTTACATTACCCCGGGTGGGAAAAGTCCCATTACATTACCCCGGGGTGGGAATAGTCCCGTTACATTACCCCAGGGGTGGGAAAAGTCCCATTACATTACCCCAGGGGTGGGAAAAGTCCCGTTACATTACCCCGGGGTGGGAATAGTCCCGTTACATTACCCCAGGGGTGGGAAAAGTCCCATTACATTACCCCAGGGGTGGGAAAAGTCCCATTACATTACCCCAGGGGTGGGAAAAGTCCCATTACATTACCCCAGGGGTGGGAAAAGTCCCATTACATTACCCCCGGGGTGGGAAAAGTCCCATTACATTACCCCAGGGGTGGGAAAAGTCCCGTTACATTACCCCAGGGGTGGGAAAAGTCCCATTACATTACCCCAGGGGTGGGAAAAGTCCCGTTACATTACCCCAGGGGTGGGAAAAGTCCCGTTACATTACCCCAGGGGTGGGAAAAGTCCCGTTACATTACCCCAGGGGTGGGAAAAGTCCCGTTACATTACCCCCCGGAGTAGTTCAATCCAACAACAACATTTTTTAATTATTTGTTAAACACAATATATGAACGTGGTTTTTGAACAATCATTTGTTTTAACCTCTTGATCCTACTTGAGACGCAGACGTCCCAACTAGAGCTCTGGAAATGCAAATGCGCTACGCTAAACGCTAATAGTATTAGTTAAAACGCAAACGTTCATTAAAATACACATGCTTGGTATTGAAATAAAGCTACACTCGTTGTGAATCCAGGCACCAAGTCAGATTTTTAAAATGCTTTTCGGCGAAAGCATGAGAAGCTATTATCTGATAGCATGTAACACCCCAAAAGACCCGTAGGGGATGTAAACAAAATAATTAGCATAGTCAGCGCTACACAAACCGCACAATAAAATATAAAACATTCATTACCTTTGACCATCTTCTTTGTTGGCACTCCTTGATGTCCCATAATCAATACTGGGTCTTTTTTTCGATTAAATCGGTCCATATATAGATATCGATCTATGAAGACTGTGTGATAAACGGAAAAAAATAGCGTTTCATAACGTAACGTCATTTTTTAAAAGTTAAAAAGTCGACGATAAACTTTCACAAAACATTTCGAAATACTTTTCTAATGCAACTTTAGGTATTAGTACACGTTAATAAGCGATAAAAATCATCAGGAGGCGATGTAAATTCGATAGGTGGTCGTCTGGAAAAAATGTCCGGAAAAAACTCAACCAATACATCAAGTTGGAGGTTGGAGGGAATCGGTTCCCTTTGGTCGGTTCTACCAAGAATCAAATCCGAAGCAAATGAGAAGACTCTAGACATCCTGTGGAAGCTGTAGGTACTGCAACCTCGGCCTCATTTAATACGGTTCACCTTTAACAATGGGTTGAAGTGGCGCATGGATATTTTTTTCCACTTTCAGTGATCAGATTTTCCTGCGCTTTTCGATGAAACAGACGTTCTGTTATAGTCACAGCCGTGATTTAACCAGTTTTAGAAACGTGACAGTGTTTTCTATACACACATACTAATCATATGCATATACTATATTCCTGGCATGAGTAGCAGGACGCCAAAATGTTGCGCGATTTTTAACAGAATGTTTGAAAAAGTAGGGGGTAGGCTTATAACAGGCATGATAACTTTACTTTTAGTTTCTGGTTCACACAGCTAGTACACACACCATTAGACAAATGGGCTTTTCTCAACGAGTTCCAATCACATGAATGCATCCAACTGGTATTTACAACCGCGGGTTGTAAAGAACCCTTTAACATACACATCCACGGTTGAGAGGAGCCACAGGGCAGCAGTGCTGGATAGAAGAGGATGTATTGAGCTCCAGGGCACAACATACAGACCTTTAGCCGCGGACAGGGTGGCATGGAGCTTGGCTATCATCTTCTCCACGTACACAGCTCCTATCAGGGGCTCTGGGGAGAAAGACACGAGAGTGGGGTAATCAGGCTTTTTTTTTCACAGCAAAGGAAGTTCAAGGAGCAACCCAAATGTTTTTTCCCGGGCCGCCTAAGGCAATACAATGTAAAAAAAAAAATATATACACAGGGCTCAAAATGTTTTTTTTGTTTTTTTTCATTTTTCGCACTTGTGCTCCTAACTTGAAAAAAGTTAGGAGCACCACATTAAAAGTTAGGAGCACCACATTAAATTTAGGAGCACCACATTAAATTTAGGAGCACCAGAAAAAATAAAAACATTTGTTGTATTTATTAATTGAGATACAGCCTGTTGGGCCTATGTGGAATTACAGCTACTTTTGAAGGACACGTTGCGCTTGAAACTGATATAATTAACTAACGTGTGTCAGTGTTGCATAACAGATCAGATGTTAATATCAACCTGTCATTGAAATGACAAAAGTCATTTGTGAAATATTAGGTTTCTACATTGTGTAAATGCACTATTTTCTCCTATTGAGATGCAATACATTGGAAAAGTATACACAGTCTCGTAAAAAACTAAATATTAGGTTTGTGATGACGACATGCAAAAGATCTGATCAATTCATTGAATGCTGTGATCATTGATCTCCTGAAGAAGCTATCCTTTTCTTTAGCGATGCACCGATATTACATTTTTGTTTGATACCGATATCCAATATTTTATGTGTGTGTGTGTGTGTATTCTCACCATTATTATGATGCTGAGACAGTGCTAGGCTGATCAGAGCCCAGCTGTCCCTATTAGGGGCGGAGCCGGAGCCTTTTAGTCCCGCCTCACACAGCTCCTCAGCCAACCCCAGCAGCCGCTCACCCAGCACAGAGCCCTTAAACCAATCACCACACGCCTGCAGAGATACAGGGTCCGCACACGCCTTTTGTATGATCTGGAGAAGAACTCCCCATTTTAGATCCATCTGTAGGTGAGACAGAGAACAGGGCTAGGACCATCTCTACCAGCATACTATTGAGATACAGAGATAAGAGCTAGGGAATTGGCAGCTACAGAGCTAGGGAATTGGCAGCTACAGAGCTAGGGAATTGGCAGCTACAGAGCTAGGGAATTGGCAGCTACAGAGCTAGGGAATTGGCAGCTACAGAGCTAGGGAATTGGCAGCTACAGAGCTAGGGAATTGGCAGCCACAGAGCTAGGGAATTGGCAGCCACAGAGCTAGGGAATTGGCAGCTACAGAGCTAAGAGTTAGAGGGGAATTGGCAGCTACAGAGCTATGAGTTAGGGGGAATTGGCAGCTACAGAGCTAAGAGTTAGGGGGAATTGGCAGCTACAGAGCTAAGAGTTAGGGGGAATTGGCAGCTACAGAGCTAAGAGTTAGGGGGGATTGGCAGCTACAGAGCTAAGAGTTAGGGGGAATTGGCAGCTACAGAGCTAAGAGTTAGGGGGAATTGGCAGCTACAGAGCTAAGAGTTAGGGGGATTGGCAGCTACAGAGCTAAGAGTTAGGGGGAATTGGCAGCTACAGAGCTAAGAGTTAGGGGGAATTGGCAGCTACAGAGTTAGGGAGGAATTGGCAGCTACAGAGTTAGGGAATTGGCAGCCACAGAGCTAAGAGTTAGGGGGAATTGGCAGCCACAGAGCTAAGAGTTAGGGGGAATTGGCAGCCACAGAGCTAAGAGTTAGGGGGAATTGGCAGCTACAGAGCTAAGAGTTAGGGGGAATTGGCAGCTACAGAGCTAGGGAATTGGCAGCCACAGAGCTAAGAGTTAGGGGGAATTGGCAGCCACAGAGCTAAGAGTTAGGGGGAATTGGCAGCCACAGAGCTAAGAGTTAGGGGGAATTGGCAGCTACAGAGCTAAGAGTTAGGGGGAATTGGCAGCTACAGAGCTAGGGAATTGGCAGCCACAGAGCTAAGAGTTAGGGGGAATTGGCAGCCACAGAGCTAAGAGTTAGGGGGAATTGGCAGCCACAGAGCTAAGAGTTAGGGGGAATTGGCAGCTACAGAGCTAAGAGTTAGGGGGAATTGGCAGCCACAGAGCTAAGAGTTAGGGGGAATTGGCAGCTACAGAGCTAAGAGTTAGGGGGAATTGGCAGCTACAGAGCTAGGGAATTGGCAGCTACAGAGCTAAGAGTTAGGGGGAATTGGCAGCTTCAGAGCTAAGAGTTAGGGGGAATTGGCAGCTTCAGAGCTAAGAGTTAGCGGGGGAATTGGCAGCTACAGAGCTATGAGTTAGGGGGAATTGGCAGCCACAGAGCTAAGAGTTAGGGGGAATTGGCAGCTTCAGAGCTAAGAGTTAGCGGGGGAATTGGCAGCTACAGAGCTAAGAGTTAGGGGTAATTGGCAGCTACAGAGCTAAGAGTTAGGGGGTAATTGGCAGCTACAGAGCTAAGAGTTAGGGGGAATTGGCAGCTACAGAGCTAAGAGTTAAGGGGGAATTGGCAGCTACAGAGCTAGGGAATTGGCAGCAACAGAGCTAAGAGTTAGGGGGAATTGGCAGCTACAAAGCTAAGGGTTAGGGGGAATTGGCAGCCACAGAGCTAAGAGTTAGGGGGAATTGGCAGCTACAGAGCTAAGAGTTAGGGGGAATTGGCAGCTACAGAGCTAAGAGTTAGGGGGAATTGGCAGCTACAGAGCTAAGAGTTAGGGGGATTGGCAGCTACAGAGCTAAGAGTTAGGGGGAATTGGCAGCTACAGAGCTAAGAGTTAGGGGGAATTGGCAGCTACAGAGCTAAGAGTTAGGGGGGGAATTGGCAGCTACAGAGCTAAGAGTTAGGGGGGGAATTGACAGTTAGAGTTGACAGAGTTATAGCGATGATAGTTAGAGTTGACGTTACCGTGGTGATATGGTTGAGGATGCGTGTGGTCTCCTGTGGACTGCAACAGCGTAGAGAACTGAACACCATCTCTACCAGGTAACTGGTGTCTCTCCTGTAATATAATAGAGTAAACTGAACACCTCTGAACTTTAGTCACTGTTACTAGCCAGCTACCACCCGGTTACTGAACCCTGCAGCCCTACGTACATGGTCACGGAACAATGGTCACTTTAATACTGGTTACTAAAACGTCACACGACTGGGCAGGGGCGCAGCCATGGGTGGAGATCTACTGTCCTGTAGGTTTTACAGTCCAACCCTCTTCCTGGAGATCTACTGTCCTGTAGGTTTTACAGTCCAACCCTCTTCCTGGAGATCTACTGTCCTATAGGTTTACAGCCGAATCCTCTTCCTGGAGATCTACTGTCCTGTAGGTTTTACAGCCGAATCCTCTTCCTGGAGATCTACTGTCCTGTAGGTTTACAGCCGAATCCTCTTCCTGGAGATCTACTGTCCTGTAGGTTTTACAGTCCAACCCTCTTCCTGGAGATCTACTGTCCTGTAGGAATCAGGTGTGTTAAATTAGGGATGGACTGTAAAACCTACAGGACAGTAGATCTCCAGGAAGAGGGTTGGACTGTAAAACCTACAGGTATTACACCGTATTGACCGACAGCAGTATTGACCGACAGCCGTATTGACCGACAGCCGTATTGACCGACAGCAGTATTGACCGACAGCCGTATTGACCGACAGCAGTATTGACCGACAGCAGTATTGACCGACAGCAGTATTGACTGATAGCAGTATTGACTATATATATATATTTGACATAAAATATATATATAAAAATTAAATATATAAAATGTATATAAAAAATCAAATATATACATATTTATATTTTAATGAGTGTGTAAATTACCTGTCCTCCTGCCCCAGCCACAGCACCACATGCTCCAATAAAAACCGTACAGCAGGGTTACCAGGGGGGGGCACCCCACATCCCCCTTCTCCGTCTGCCTTCTGCTCATCCTTCCCTTTTAATTTCTCCTCTTCTGATGTGATGAGCAGCATCTGGGGGGGAGAGATTAGAGAAATCATTATGTAACTAAGAGTTAGATATATAAATCAATATCAATGCAAATAAATCAATATAATGCAAATGAAGTATGATGTACTGTGAAGAAAATAACAGTTAACAAATGGAAAGGACGGAAGACTCACGGTGAAGACCCTGGGGGTATGGAAGGAGCGAAGAAGTAGAGAGAGGTACACCAGGTGTCTCTCTGAGTTCTTATCATTCACACGGGAGTAACTGATCTGTGCCTGCTGACAGACAATCTCCTCCAGGTGCCAGCTCTTCAGGGGGCCCTCGGCCGTCT